>NW_026020104.1:2700218-2929545 GCF_900185275.1 Solanum verrucosum | reverse complement strand
GCTAGTTTAGTCTTCATTCTAGGAGATAATAATTCCAAGGGGAGATATTGTAACATCTCAAAACAAGACCCAAATTTTTTTTTTTGCAGAAACTTTACCTGAAGCATTAAACCATGGCAGGGTTCACGGACCGTGACAGGGTCCATAGTCCGTCGACCTGCCCGTGGTCATGACTTGGATTCCACCAGACCCAGACATCAGACCATTGAAACCATTCACGGGTCATGGTCTTGATGAAGGACCGTGGTGGCATTCGTATACTCGAGCCAGTAGCCCCCCTAGCCTGCCCCTTAGATCTCCATGCCAAAGTGAAGATCACGAGGGCCTTCACGGTCGGTGTCCCTCATACTGGTCATGGAGTGGTCCGTGAAGGCTATCCAGACCTTAACCCAAGTGAGGACCACAGGGACCTTAACGGTTCGTGGTCCTCCACACGGGCCGTGGTATGGGCTCGTGGATCAGACCCCAGAACCCCTAGCTCTTGGACCCAAACCACGACCATCTTCACGGTCCATGGTCCCTTTCACAGTCCATGATTCCCTTATCATGATTAGACCTAGTGTTTTTAGAACTCCAGCAGATCATTATGAATTATTTAATTTAATGTTCCAATCATATAATCATATTATTACGCCATTTCTTGCATGAATTTCATAACCCTAGCTATGTATTTCTTTAGTTTTTGAATTACACATCCTAGGCCAGATATTTCAGTCATTACAGATATACATACCTTAGTTTTGAATGCGTTATTATCAGTATATAAATGTTCATTCTCAATTTGCATGTTAGTTCGAGCAATCCAGTACATTACAGAAACTCAGTCATAATGTGTAATCAACTTAATCTATTGGGAGTAGCATACTAACGAGTTGGACTAGGTCAGTCATCCATATAGTCCAGAACTACGAGCCACGTAGGCTGTAAGTCCCGTCTGTGGGCATCATTTTAGTGATCATGCCTCTATACCTCTGGCAGGGTATATTGGGTCCTCACGATCGAGTGTATACATCGGACTCCACATTTAGCTAATGTAGTTTTATTATCAGTTATTAGTAGCTCCCACATTTCATTTAGACTCCATTGCATTCCACATTTCAGTATAGTCAGTATTCAGTCTCAACATGTTTATAAATTTGGTCATTGCATTCAGTTAGCCCAGTTTTCAGTATCTATATCATGTTCAGATTATACTACTGCTTATTTGCTTGTTCAGTTATATGTTTATTTCTGTTTTACTATATCATGCATGCTCAAAGTACTGACGCATACTCTGCGCTACATCTTCTTGATGTAGGTTCAGGTTCTCTGCATCCAGATCACACTTACATCGGTTCCCGATCTCTAGTTCAGCAGCATCAGTGGTGAGTCCTCATTCTCCGAGGACAATAGTCATGTTATCTTTCAGTTTTCATTCTTTTAGTTTCAGTTTTGCTAGATCTAGTTGGGGCATGTCCCAACATTTCTACTCAGTTTAGAGGCTCATTTCAGACATAGTTAGATTCAACTTAGTATTTGGGTTTCATATTTCTCTTGTATTAAACTCTCAGATTCCGTATATTCAGTTTTAGTATAGGGGTATTCCCCATCATTTCAGAATTTCATTATTATTTAGCGTCCAAATCAATCATTATTATTCTTAGTATGCCCATCTCATGCCAGTAGGGTTAGCTTGGGGTCACTTGTGATCCTAGGTCCCGTGTCCGCGTCTCGGGGGTATCTCGGGGCTTGACAATCCCCCTTGATATGCTTCATACCTTTTCTCTCGTTAAGGCCTTAGTAAGAGGATCTACAAGATTATCACAAGATTTGACATAGTCAACATTAATGATACCATTTGTCAAATATGATCTTACATTACTGTGTTTCCTCTTTATTCGTCTGGATTTACCATTGTAAAGACGGTTTTAAACTCTACCAATCACAGCGGTGCTATTACAATGAGTTAAAATGGGAGGAATTGATTATTTGAAAATAAGGTATTTGAAATAATAAATCTCTTAACCAATTTGCTTCTTCACTAGCTGAAGTAAAAGAATTAGTTCAGCCTCCATGGTAGAGTTAGCAATTATAGTTTGCTTTTTTATCTCCAACAAATAGCACCACCACCTAAAGTAAAGACATAACCAGTGGTAGAACAGGAATCACCTGATAAAGTGTTCCATTTGTATCAGGAAAGCCTTCAAGTACAACAGGATATTTTTATAGAACAAACCACAATTTTTTGTTCGAATTAAATATCTAACTCTTGTTAGGCATGCCAATGTTCATTACCTAGCTTGCTTGTAAACCTGTCAAGCACTCCACTACATATGCAATATCAGACCTAGTGTAATCAGTCATATATCTCAAACTTCCAATTATGCTAGCATATTCCTTTTGATTTATCACATCATTTTCACTTTCAACTGGAAATAAGTGAACACTTGAATCAAAAGAGTTACAACATGTTGCAATCAAGAAAGTTGTATTTTTTTCAAAATTTTCTCAACGTTAATGTGACTAGTCAAGGAAATTCCCTCACATGTTCTTGTTATTTTTATTCCAAGAATAATAATTTTCTCACCAAATCTTTCATATCAAATGGCTTCTAAGAATATTTTAGCTTCATCAATAACATTCATGTTAGAGCCAAAGATCAATACATCAACATATAGGCAATAATCACATGTGAATTATTCAAGACTTATGATATATGCACTTATGACACTCATTTGTTTTAAAACCCTTTTGAATCATGCAGGAATCAAACTTTTCATGTCATTGATTTTGTCTCTATTTCAAGCCATATTGGGATTTAGTAAGTTTACATACTTTGCTTTCTTGGCCTACTTCAATAAAATACTCGTGTTGATCCGTATAAATTTCCTCATTTAGGTCTCCATTTAAAAAAAAATTTGTTTTTACATCCATTTGATGAATTTGCAAATAAAAAATTGCAGCATAGCAATTAAAAATCTTATGGATGTAATTCTTGTTACCGGTGAAAAGTATCAAAATTCTAGGCCTTCTAGTTGTTTAAAACCTTTTGCAACTAGTCTAGCCTTATATTTATCAATAGATCCATCCAGTTTTAACTTTTTTCTTAAGACCATTTGCAACTAATTGTTTTACAACCCGTGGTAAATCAACTAATTTCCAAGTTTTATTAAAAATCAGTATTCCATTTTATCATTTACAACCTCTTTCCAAAAAATAAATCATGTGAAGATAATGTTTCTTTCAAAGTGAGAGGGTCATCTCCAACATTAAACACATAAAAATCAGGACCAAAATCTTTTTCTACTCTAGCTTTTTACTTCTTCTTAACTCAAAATCATCAATTTCTTTATTTTTTAAAGTAGAAGTAGAAGAACTAGTAGTGACAAAATATTTTGTTTAATCTTTGACCCCCACTATTTTTAGAATCAAAAGGGAATTTATTTTCATGAAAAATAGCATCACCTATCAATTATAATATTTCTTCAAGATTAAAAAATCTATAGGTTGTACTATTGAAGCATAACCAAGAAAAGCACAGTAGTACTTTTACCCAACTTTGTAATCTTGGGATCCATTAGCCTCACAAAGGCTAACAACCCCAAACTCTTAATATCCCAAACTGGCTTGTACCTTTCCACAATTCAAAAGGTGTCAATTTAGACTTTTTATGAGGCACACGATTCAACACATAACAAGCAGTCAAAATAGCTTCACCCCAAAATTTAAAGGTGCATGTGACTCAATAAGCATGACATTAGTCAATTCAACCAAAGTTTATTTTTTCTTTCTACTACACCATTAGATGAAGAAGAATAAGGAGGAGTAGTTTCATGAATTATTCCAATGATCTAACAAAAGAATTAAACTCATTTGACTCATATTCACGGCCTCTATCACTTCTAATTCTTTTTATTTTCTTCCAAACTGATTTTCAACCTCATGGAGATAAGTTTTAAAATTTCAAAAGCATTACTTTTATTTTTCATCAAGTAAACATATGTAAACTTAGAAAAATCATCAATGAAAGTGATAAATGCTATTACCTCCACAAGTTAAAATTCCTCCAAGTTCACAAATATCAGTATGAACTAGTTCTAACAATTAGTTCTTCTTTCAACTTGGAAATGAGGTCTTTTAGTGATTTTGACTTTACTACAATCCTCACACTTTTCAACATTCTTTTTAACCATTGGGATCAATCCTAAACTACTCAGGATTCCAACATAACGATCATTAATATGACACAAACGAGCATGCCAAAAATTGGTAAAGAAAGCATATAAACAGAAGTAGAAACTTATTCTTTCAACATTCAGTTTAAACATCCCATCACAAGCATACCCCTTTCCCACAAAATACCCTTCTTCAAAATTACATATTGATCATATTCAATAATATGTTTAAAGTCTGCTTTATTAAGAAGAAAACTAGACATTAAATTTTTCCTTATGGAAGAAGTATAGAGGACATCTTTCAAAGTTAATACCCTTCCAGAAGTAAAACACAATTCAACATCTCCCATTTCAAGCACTTGAGTTGTGTGACAATCACTAAGAATGATAGTTTTAGGCTCCTCAAAATGAGTATATTTTTTAAACCAATCTTTGTCATAACAGACATGATGGTTTGCACCAGAATCATCCCACCATCCATCAACATTTTCAACCATGTTTATGTCGGTAATCACCGCCACAAAAGTTTATTAAGTAACGTTTTCTTGAGGGTTAGGACCACGTTTCTGGAATCCGCAAAATCGAGCAATATGCCCACTCTTGCCACAAACAAAGCACGGTCCCTTATCTTGAACTTGTTGATTTTAACCATCATTTTTTTGGGAGGTCTACCATTATTTTTCTTGAATCTTTTCTTCTTAGGCTTCAAAGAAGTAGTTTAGTGAGTTTTTGGAGTAGCATTATTTGAAGTAATTAAGTTTACCTTAGTTGTGATGTTGCTCTCTTTTGTTGTAAAATGCATCTTGGCCCCTTGAAGTAATCAAGAGAGGTTTCTTTTTGTTTGTGGTGCATAGCTTTTTTAAATTCCTTCCAAGAAGAAGGAAGTTTATCTACTATGCCACAAATAATAAGGTTATCTCCAATTTTGACCTCCTCAGACCTTAGCTCTCCAACAATCAATAAAGTCTTGAGCTTGGTCTACCACTGATTTGTTGTCCACCATTTGGGAACGAAAAAATTTACTAGCCGCATATTTTTTCGCTCCAGCCTCTTCGGTATCAAATTTACTCGGTAATATTTTCCAAATTTTCTTTGTACTAGAGTAAGTTCTATCATAATAATCACAAAAATTATCAGATAAACAATTCAAAATATAATACTGACACTTATAGGAATCACTATAGTACTTTTCCACTTTCTCTAGATGAGAAATAGTTTCATCATCATTCATAGAGGTGATGTCTACTTTATTAGGATTCTTCTCAGTTAACACATAAGAAACATTGAGAAGACTTAAGTGGAAAAGTACTTTACCCTTTTATCTCTTGAAATGGTTACCATTGAACCGAAATGGCTTGTTGAGGTCTCCCATCTTGACATCCGTGGTTTTTTCAATTGTAGCCATTATGAATCTCCTTAAAATTGTTAGTGAAAAAATTACATTACAAGATTACTAATGAAAAAGAAAATGAAGAAATAAAAATATCTTCTGGCTGAGGCGTGGATATCTCGCTTTCTTTAAGGAGATTCAAGCCCACTGCAACAAATGTTTTTCACCGGTCCAGCAGTAGTCCTTCTTGACTTGTCCCCTCCAGAATATAATAGTCTAATCACAAAATATAACTCAAAAATTCTGGACAAGAGTTGAGTCCAAAGCTCCACAAAAAAAAACACCTCCCTTCAACTAATAAGAACTCTCTTTTTGACAAACTTTATGCACTCTATATTTTCTTGTGTATAAAAAAATGAAGACTACCACTATTTATAGTTGAGGAAGTCTTCCTACCAATTGATAAAGATAATGGTATATTAAATAGAAAAGATAAATGGCCTTGGAGTTACATAGGTTAAAGGAATAATGGAGAAGTAATGGTGAAGGACAACAAATGCACTAACATGTAGATGTTACTAAGTGACCATTGCCAACGTTCCATTTCTAACGTTCACTGCAACGTTCCTACAGCAATATGACATAATGCCTCTGGTCATTAATTGACCATTGAGTAATTAGGCACCAGGGCTAGACATTGTAACAAAGTTGCTAGTTACTCGAACAATCAAAAAAGAAATTGTTAATGTGGCAATTCAAAAAAGTAAAATAATAGAATATTAAAATGTCTACACTAACTTTTTTTATATCCCTTGGGATTGTATTTTAATATTTTGGAGGGATGAATTTATTTAATGTTGAAGTGTTGGGAAGAAAATGATATTTTATATACTTGCATTTTTATTCCCCATATTCTTAAAGTGATGAAAAGGTCCATGACCCCATAACCAACCTCACTTTTTCACTTTTTCTAAACCTAATCCTAAAAAAACCATCAAACCCGTGTTCTCTAATTATGTAGTCGCAAATCTTGTTGTATTTCCAATTTAGGATGGGTTTTTAATTTAGAATGGGAGAAAGCAAAGTTTTGAAGTCGGCAGAGATTCCAAGGCAGCCACGACAGGAGCTTAATGCACAAGCAATTGCAGACACAACTGTTGAAGCAGAAGTTGCAATCGCAGAGGCAGAAGTTATTATTGATATGGCAGAAAGGGTTGTTACAATGGTGGAGGAGGTACTACTCTTTGTTGAAATTGAAACAGTATTGAATCCTCCAACCTGCAGGTAATCCTTTTCTTTAACTAACCAAACAATAATCCATTCTGCTTCATTTCTTTCTTTCTCTGAAGAAACAACCCTTGTATATCATTGAGGTTACAACAAAGTTTATAGGCAAAACATTGTGCTTTTATTTTTATATGTTCTATTTAAAAATATAGTAATCCAACTAGGTTGAGGTCGAATCCCATAGAGAACGTACTAGAATTCTTATATAATTTGATGTTGAGATTCAAATTAGTAACTATCATTGGAAAATTGGATTTTTTATGAGAATCTCTTAACTACTTTGACAAGTTGGATTTGTGTCAATAATAAAATGTGAACTACGGTTACAATTATTAAATAACGAAACTCAAACAAATATTTTACTATCAATTTATTCATGTATGTTTATTGTGCAAAACTGACAAATGCACTTGGGTGTCGAATTAATTTGTCCTTTCATCAAAAGTCTCAGATAAACTATCCTCTCTCGAGCTTAAATTATTAGATGGTGGTCGGTACGTTGCACGAAATCCCTAGTAATGTTTCATTTTTCCTAATCTTAACTTCTTTTGTCGAACAAGTTAGAATAGATCCAAGTTATTTTTAATGTTGTCGACTATTTAAAGAAAACTTCTATTGCGAAAGGAACATAATACACAATCATCACCCCTTCATAAGAAAGATATTTATTGTAAATAATTTATTGTCTTCATCCGTACTCTAAGTTCCATAACCCTAGGTATGAGTTTATATATTTATAACTAACACTAAATAACAACTATAGTAGTTTAAACTAATAGATAGCATTAATACAATGGAAAGTAATATGAACCTTTGATTAATGCAACTCTCACAAAATAGTCTTATTCATTCAACAATAATCTACTAAAACTAGAAACTAAAACCTGAAAACTAAGAACAATTAATTCTGATATCTAGTAGTAATTCCAAACCCTTAGCAATACCTCATAACCCTAGATATGTTGTCAAAAGACATATATATTATAATAGGGTCAAAATCTTAATCTTGATTGGACTCTAATTTGATTGGGTCAAACCCATTCCAATAAATAAGATGGTCAGAAGGAAGGGGTCATCGTGAGAAGGACTACCTCACATCGCGGGGTCCATTTCTCAAATTCAGCCTCATTTTGTTGAGTCTCTGCCAGTTCAATTCATGTACAAGTGCAGTGTGAGGCCTATCTTTGAGTTCTTCTTGCATCTATTCTTGATTCATCTTTGTCTGCATTATTGCGCTTCATGTTCCAAACCATCATATGGGTCTTTTCTTTCTATTTTGGCCTAAAATAAACCTAATCATATCTATTAACTCATGAAAACATATAATCACTAAACAAATGAATATTCACCGGACTATACTCAAAATGTGGCAAAACATGAGGTAAGATATGGTGTTAGAATGCTTAATTGCACTCTTGATCACCACCTTGCAGTTAAAACCTTTTTACATGCTCGAACCAATTCAACCTATCCTTTATACACCCATTATCATATCATTTCCGATTAGAACAAGGCTATTCACTAACTCTGTGTAATGACCCTATAGGTCATTTCTTTGTTGATGACTTTTGCTCATCGTTTAGAGTGTTTCTATAGTGACCTTAAGTCATTTATGACTTACGAGGACTGAAAATTTGGTCCCATAATTGTTCTTTTGGTTTTTTATGGTAATTTATGCGTTTGGGATTTTTTTTGAACCTTGAACGGTTGATTTTAATCAAAGATTCTAGAAGGCGACCTTAGAATCAAATTCTGACAATTTCATCAGCTCCGAAAGGGTAATATTTGTCTAGTGGCATGATTGGCATGGACAAAAATACCGTTAGAATGGTTAGCTTTGGAATATTTAATTTTGTTTAGAACAACCCTTCATGCGGATCCCGAGGCTCTCGGGCTTAGTCCGAGCCCCTGTGGTTTTTGGCTTAAAATAGAGTTTGGGATGGGACCCATTTTTGCCAAGATGACCTTGTATAGAGGTTTCAAATTCTCCATTGAGTCTGAAATAACAAATTTTGTAGGGTAGCATATCTCATCTTAGGGCACGGTGTTCCCAAAAAAATTCTGAACACTCCACCAGAGATTTAAAACTTGCCAAAACCAGTTGATGTGCATCAATTGGTGAAGGTAAATTTACCCTTGGTGTTTGCGGGCCCTTGGTCATGTTTTCGAGGACCTAATCCATTATGCATCATGGTCGCGTGACCCTTGGTCGCGATATTGATGAAGGGTTGACTAAGTTGACCTTGTTTGGTCATTGCAACTAAGAGGTCTAACCTCCGCGATCGCGATGGTCAGTTGTCACGACCCAAAGTATGCCTTAGACGATACATGTCGTGTGAGACACCGAGAGACCCTACATAAGCCACTTGAGATACATATACACTATATAATAGATAAAATCAAAAAGTCTCATACGAATAAAAGAGTTTCAAATTTAAAAACTGGAAGTCTAACATAGCCTTGACAAGACATCTATTACATCAAGAGGAGTGGTCGAAATGTAACTCGTACACCATGTACAACATCCAAGCATAAGAGACATAAGAAAGCAATAAAGGTTACACGGTCCTCATAGTATGAGGACTCACCAAGTATTCAAATCTCTAGAGTGATCAACTAGCAACAAATAGAGGGAGAAGAGTCATCAAGCCCTGCATTAGTGAAACAATGTAGGTACAAGTATGCATTAGTACATGGAATATAATAAGAATGAGGGATACGCATAAAAAATTAAACATGATCATAAGGGGATATAATGAAAAACAGGAAATGCTTGACCAAGTTAAACATAGTAAGAACATTTAAGAAGAACCATATGGTCGGTACATCTTGAATTCGGAAACAAAACTTCTTAAAACATTTAGGAATCACTTACTACATTTAGTCGGATATTTACTATTAACTGACATAGACCATGTGAGCTACATGAAATCTGGTGTCTTGTTTCAACACCAAAAAGAGATGTCCCTAGTTGCCGAAGAAAGGACCTTAACTTCTAGCTTTTGTGGATCCAATAGCTATGTCACTTAAAACAACCAATGGGGGAACAAAGTTAGGGACAAGGAGAATTCTACAAGAGACCCAACCACTACTGACGGGAGAGCCTCCATCTCAATATACTCTCGGGGTTAAGTAAAATCCCAAAGGAATTAGTCATAAATATAAGCATATCATCTTCCCTGGAAAACAAAATTAAGTTACTAATCCAAGCTAAAAAAAACATTGAATAGCTCCTTAAATCTTGAATCATTCATAATTGAGAAAACCTTTCACCAAACCATGATCCCTTAATGTGAGAAAACCGTTCATAACTTAATCGATGCTAATCTTAAAGCAACCAAGTTTATAAATAATCATTTTTCATAAATGTAACACCCAAGAATATTAAGGAATTAAAAAAATGTAGTTTTTGGGTTGTAAATGTGACCTACGGCTCCTACATACGGTTCATAGAAGCATCTATTGACCGTAGATGGCATCCATAGGTACAATGGAAATGAACACAAAAATTTGGGAAAATTTTTAGGACCTACGATGGCCATGTACGGTCAGTAGGTATACCTAACAACTGTACATGGGCCCCGTAGATGGATGGTCCAAATCATATCTCTGAACATTACCTATGGCTGACCAAGACGATCCTTAGAAAGACTTATGGACCGTAGGTTTGAATCATAGATGAGACTCGACAGTATTATTTTAAGCGCTTTTGCATCTTTTCCTAATTATTCTAACCCAATACTACGTCATTTTACCCCTAAATCTAAATCCTATAAATACCCTTCACCCTTAGAAATTTTCCCCAACTTATTCATTCTCTCAAATTCCTAGAGCCTCTCAAATGTTTTCTCCAAAACAACAAATCTTCTCTCTAGATCAAGGAAAAAGAAGATAGAGTTCTTCAAGTTCAAGTCTCCTTTCTTCATCATTTCTTAGGGCTTCAATTAAGGTACTTAGGGAGTTTATCAATGGGTTTCAATCGCCCATTAAGCCCCGAATGTTTCTTCAATTCTCCAATTCAATTTCCCAAGACATGATTAGGTTTTCACTCAATTCCTCGTGGGTTCTATTTGTATGGATTAAGTTTCTTTATTATGATCTTTTTTTTTATGATTTGGACTTAATTACATGCTTTTCAACTAATTCCATACAAACCTATGCATTGATCTATGCATTTTGACTATGAACACTAACTTACCTGAAGTTATGAAGAAACTTGAATTTATGAATATATTTTTATGAAACAGTGCATATTTTTATGAAAGCAATGTTTATGACTCAAGTAAGATTATAGATGAAGGTCTCTATATGGTCTATGAAGCTTGGCCACATGACATGAATGACATATAGATTTGCCCTAAATGCTTTTTGGGCTATTTTCCTAAATTAGGTCTTGATTAGTTTTGTATTTTGATATGCCATCAATGATTATAGATCACGCATTCAAAACTATTTGCATTAGTAGTAACGCACTTCTAGCATGAAGTTAATGACTACGGGCCTTAAAAAAACTTTTATAAAAAGATCATGGATGATAAAATGTTTTCTCACACATGGTCTAAGGAGTTACCCTATGATGTTTCTAGCTTTGATTAATATCTTAATTGTACTTTTCCATGGATGATAACAATGAATAAGATTAATAACTATTCTGTGGGATTTATGCTTAGCACCAAGAGGATATTGAGATGGAAGCTCTCATGTAGCTTGAGGACAAGTCTCTAGTAGCAATCTCCTTATCCCATAACTATGTGCCACCATAGGATGATTGGCTTAGATAGACATTAGCTAGTGGATCTACTTTAGCTTAAATTTATGGTTCTTACCTTGGTAAGTGAGGACACCCTTTTCTAGTGTGGGGTAGACACTAAATTTCATGTTATAGCTCGCATGGTCTATATGTCGGTTAATGGTAAAATTCCCATAAAATTAACTAAGTTAATTACTAATATTTTCTTAAGTTTCCTTTTATGATTTTAAGATAAATTCCCATGTTCATGATTTACAACTTTACTATGTCTTAACTTGGTCATGCATTTCATGTTTTTTTATTATCTCCCCTTATCATCACGTCTCATGCTTTATTGCATTCCCATCATACTTAGTATATTTCATGTACTAATACATACTTGTGCCTACATTGTTTCACTAATGTTGTCCTGACAATTTTTATCCTTTCGTTCATGGTTAGTTGATTGCATTAGAGATTTGAAGGTTTGGTAAGCCCTTATAATTGAGGACGATGTCACTTTTATACCTTTATGTAATTTTTATTTTTCAAACTTTGTATGTGATGTACTGGTTACGTCCCAATCATTTTACTTATAATGTATTACATAGATTATTGAGACAAATGTTAGACTTCCGCTTTGATTCAGCAACTCTTTTGAAATATGAAATGCTATCTTTTGAACTCTTTAAATTCTATTATCTTGTATGATATTCGCTAAGTGACTTGTGTAAGTCAACTTGGGGTCTTGTACGCCATGTCACATCTAGGGTGTACTTTCGGCCGTGACAAACTTGGTTTTCAAAGCAAAAGGTATAGAAAGGTTCTAGGATGTCTCATAAGCCACGTTGAGTAGATTCTTGTTCATAATTGCAAAGCGCTCTGCATTTATGAATGAGAGGCTATAAGATGTTTAGGAAACTCCACTTCTTCCTTTACTATAAAGTCATGCCATAGATTTTATCTCTATAAAGTTCCTCCTTTCCTAACCCCTATTTATGCTTTTCGGAATAGGCCTCCACGAAGGAATCTTGTGAGAAAAAATGTTCGCGAAAATGTGACTAACGATTAATTTTGAGCCATATTTCATGCATTGGCCCAGGCAATGATGGCTCAAGCAAGTAGAGTGGTTGTGGATCCCGTGAACCCAAGGGTGTGTACGACGGCAACAAGGGTGAGGGACTTTACTAGGATGAATCCTCTAGAATTTCATGGGTGTAAAGTTGAGGAAGATCCTCAAGAGTTAATTTATGAGGTTTATAAGATAGTGGGAATCATGGGTATCACTTCAGTAGAAAAGGCAGAATTGGCCGCTTATAAACTTAAGGGAGCAATTTGGTTTAACCAATGAAAGAAAGAGAGGGCAATAGATGCGGGTCCTATTGGTTGGAGAAATTTAAGGTTGTTTTCCCCTTGATATAAGGGAGAAAGGTACTTGAGTTCATTAATATTCATCAAGGGAATATGAGTGTGAATGAGTATGCTTTAAAATTCATGCAATTGTCCAAATACGCTCCAACTACTATGGTTGTTGATTCAATGGCAAGAATGAGTAAGTTTGGGTCGGGTACTTCTGATTAGGTGGTCAAAGAATGCCTAATCATCATGCTTGTTAAAGAGATGGATGTCTCCCGTTTGATGGTTCATGCGCAACAATTAGAAAAAGATAAGATTAAGGAGAAAACTAGGGATTCAAACAGGTCAAGAAGGGAAAACGGTGATTTCTACATTCAAGGTGCAATGGAGGTAATCGTTCTCAAGGTAATGATTCTAGTGACCAAATGGTACCCAAGTGTCGGGAGTGTGGAAGAAGACATAGGGATGAGTGTCTATCCGGTTCAAATAGATGCTTTGGGTGTTGAAAGAGTTGTCACAAGATAAGAGATTGTCCATTTATTACTTCTAACAGAAGGGATGGTAGGCAAGATCAAACTCGACAAAATCACGAGGGTTCCCCCGGATGCAGTAATTGGTAAGTGATGATCTTTTAACTTGTGGTTATGCATTTATGGATGTTGGGTGTGTCATTGGATATGGTAATACTCCATTTGTGGTAAATGTGTTTTCAGTTGACCTTGAAATCTTGGTGGAACTTCCTTAAGTGTTTACTTGTATCAATGGTTTTGTGGCTGTTAAGACTTAGGTGTTATGCATAGATTGAGGGAGATTGATTCGAAAGACTAGTAAGGTTTTCTCTCAAGGGAAAGAATGTGCTTATTTCATGGTTGGTATGTGTGAGGTATTACTTAAATTGTTTGAAAGATTCCTTGCTTTGGGTTGGTATGTGAAAGGCTGGAGACGATGTGATGTCTTAGTAACCCTATCTTTTTCCTTTATCTTCGGGTCTAGTTTGAGGATTAGCCCCTCATGTTCACTCTTTAGGATTCTTGCATTTTTAGTCATTCTCATGTTTCCTCATGCTTGCATACTAATGAAAATTTAGATTTTTGAGATTTTGATTTAACTCCATTGATAGTTTCATGATGATGTGCATTTGTATTTTCTTCACAAATAGGTTTATGAGAAGATGTTTTAAAAGTATGTTTTAGCTTGAATTTAATATTCTTAATTGATTATGTGAATTTTGATGAAATTCCATTCATGTTGGGTTGTTAGTTTCTCTCCTACTTTATTCATGCTAGCTTGAGTCCCATTCGAGGAAGAATGTTCCATAGGGGAGATACTGTAAAACCTCAGAATTTAAAGGAATGAAAAAGTGCAGTTCTTGGTTTGCAGGTGTGACCTACATCTCCCACCTATGGTTCATAGAAGCATCTACTAACCGGAGATGGCATCCGTAGGTACAGTGGAAATGAAGAAAAACTTTTGGGAAAATTTTTCGAACCTACAGTGGCCATGTTTAGTCCGTAGACAGATCTACCAACCGTACGTGAGCCCCATCGATGGATAGTCCAAATTCAAGTATTTGAACCTTACCTACGGTTGACCATGACGGTCCGTAGTAGAACCTACTGACCGTAGGTCTGAACCGTAAGTGAGGCTCGACAGTTTTATTTGAAGGGCTTTTGGGTCTTTTCTTAATTATTCTAACCGAATACTACGTCATTTTACTGGCTAAATCTAAACCCTATAAATACCCTTAACCCTTAGAAATTTCCCGCAACTTATTCATTCTCTAAAATTCCTAAAGTCTCTATAATCATTTCTCCCAAAAAAAATCTAAAAAAATCTACCGTTCTTCAATTTTCCAAGATTTGATTATGTTTTTACTCAATTCCTCATGGGTTCTATTTGTATGAATTCAGTTGCTTTATTGTAATCTTATTTTGATGATTTGGACTTAATTACATGCTTTTCAATTAATTCCATGTGAACCCATACAATTATCTATGAATTTTAACTATGAACCCTAACTTACATAAATTTATGAAGCAACTTGAATCTATAAATATATTTTTTCTGAAAGCAATGTTTATGACTCAAGTAAGCTTATTGATGAAGGTATTTATATGTTCTATGAAACTTGGCCACATGACATAAATAACATCTATATTTTCCCTCAATGCTTTCCGAGCTATTTTCCTAAATTAGGTCTAAATTAGTGTGGTATCCGAATATGACATCAATGATTATATTTCACGCTTTCAAAACTATTTCTATTAGTCGTAGGACATTTCTGGCATGAAGTTAATGACTATGGGTCTCAAAAAGCTATTATGAAAAGATCATAGCTGGTGAAAGGTTTTCTCTCACATGGTCTAAGGAGCTACCCTATGATGTTTATAGCCTGGATTAGTATCTTAATTGTACTTTTCCATGGAGGATAAAAGTTAATAAGATTAATGATTATTCTGTGGGATTTATGCTTAGCACTGAGAGCATATTGAGATAGAAGCTCTCCCATAGATTCAGACCGGGTTTCTAATAACAATCTCCTTATCCCATAATTATGTTCCAGCATAGGATGATTTGTCTTAGATATACATTAGCTAGTGGATCTACTTTAGCTCAGATTTATGGTTTTTACCTTGGCAACTGAGGACACCCCTTGTCGGTGTAGGGTAGACATTAGATTTGATGTTATAGCTCGCATGGTCTATTTGTTGGTTATTGATAAACTTCCCACCAAATAAACTAAGTTAATTAATCATGTTTTATGAATCTTTCTTTTGTGATTTAAAGATACAATGACCATGTTCATGATTTATGAATCTTTTTAAATAATTTTACAATGTTTCAACTTGGTCATGCATTTCATGTTTTTTGATTATGTCCCATTATGATAATGTCTCATGTTTTATTGCATTCTCCTCATACTTAGTATATTCCATATACGAATGCATAATTGTGCCAACATTGTTTTAAGAATGTAGGGCCTGCCGATTCTTATCCTTCTGTTCGTGGCAAGTTGATTGCATTAGAGATCTGAAGACTTGGTGAGTCCTCATACTTCGAGGACGATGTCATTTTATAGATTTATTTCATTTCCATTTTTCATACTTTTTAAGTGATGTATGGGTTACATCCAATCACCTTTGCTATGATGTATTAGATGGCTTACCGAGAAAAAATGTTAGACTTCTGCTTTGATTCAAAAGCTATTTTGAAATATGAAATGCTATCTTTTCAACTCTTTAATTCTATTATCTTGTATGATGTATGCTAAGTGGCTTGTGTAAGGTCTCTTCAGGTTATATGCACCATGTCACGTCTAGGGTGTACTTTGGGTCATGATAATAAATCATGCATAAGTTCATAAAAACATCATTCATTAATTCATAGATTTTCTTTAAATTCATGCACTCTGGGTTCATAGTAAAAAAAAATCATTAGTGCATGGGTTCATATGGAATTGATTGGAAATCTATGTAATTGAATTTCAATAATCATAATATAATCAAAATCAAACAATTTAAATCCATACATATAGAACCCACGAGGAATTGAATGAAAACCTAACCAATTCAAGGAAATTGAATTAGCAAATTGGAGAATCATTAGGGACTCAATGGGTGAATGGAACCCATTGATGAACTCCCTGCATACCTCAATCTCAAAGCCCACAAGCAACTGATAAAGAAACATTGAAGACTTGAAGAACCCTAAATATTCCTTAAGAGCCTTGGATAGAAAACCTTGGAGAGGAACTTTTGAAATTTTTGGAGAATGGGTATATTTAGCGGTAAAATTATTTATAGGGGCTTATTTATAGGCAAGACGACGTAGTATAACTACCGGCTGACCCTATGATTGTGACCTATGAACCATAGAAATTCCTACGGACCATACTGTCAACCATAAGTCAAATAACTGGGGCCTACATTTTGGGTAAATCCTACGACCTATTTCTACGGACTGTTAAATTTCTATGGTCCATGAAACCCATCTGTAGACCTCAATTTTCAACTCAAAATTTTACTAAATTTGGGACTCTTCCATGGAACCTTCCTACGGTCCGTACCATATTTCTCAATCGTAGAATGAGTTATTGGACTTGAGTTCCAAATAACTTTCCCAGTTCCTATTAGACTGGTCTATGAACCATAGAACTTCCTCCGAACCATAGACTAGTCTCATAGACTTGAACCAGTAGTCCTCTTTCACCTTCTTTCCTTTTCTAAATTTTGAGGTGTTATAATATTTCCTTCCACTCTTTTAATGTTCTAGATGTTGTCCCTAAGTTTGACCATTTTCAATGGAGGAATGAGTCTCTCTAAGAATGCTTTAATTAACTGCTTCCAAGAAGTGATGGAATCATTCGGCAACTCAGCCAATCATCTAGTAGCTTCCCCCGTTAAGGGGAATGGGAATAATCGCAACCGAATAGATTCTTGTGAGATATTCTTGAAGATGAACAACTCAAAAATATCCATAAAGTTTTGAAGTTGTTCATGAGGATCCTTATGAGCTATGCCCCAGAACATTCCGCTCATTTGGAGTAGTGTAGCATTGTTCCAGTACACTACTCTCCCTATTGTAGGAGGTAACCTGATAGCTCTATTCGTCTCAACAACATTCATGTGCATGCCATTCAAGTCAACCAACTGATCATTTTACCCGTAGTGACTAGCGATGTCACTACCATTATCACTCATGTTTATACCTACAAATAGGAAATACAACAACACCAAACAACAATCAACAACAACTCAACAAGCTTACAAAGTAACTTCACTAATTGAATTCTTAGCTACCATTTCCTGATAGTGGCGCCAATTTTGATGAAGCTCAAATTACCCCAAAAACAATTAGAGGCCTAAGCGGTCATTTTCAGTAATAATACCCAACAAAAAGTTGGGTCGAATCCCACAAGGAATAGTGTAAGGATAAGAATTCAATTAGGAAATTAAGAATACTAACCTATTCATTGTAGCACTTTAGAACAAAAGCATGTATTATTCTGCCAAATTTACTAAAATGTTTGAAGTATCAAGTATCAAATTTAAACTAAAATTAGAAATTCAAGCAAGTAAGGAATAATTTAGGGCTGCAAGGATTGATACCGATTTCACGTTGGGATACTTGGGTTGCTCAATAATGCTATATAATCATTGATAGACTGGGTAATCTTCAATGACACTAATCTTCTTTCGATCTCATAGAACCCATTTTCGATCTCATCTATGTGAATTACAAATCAACCTATTACCTTACATAAATATCTCTTTTGAGTAGATTTGTGCAATTAGAGATGAACCTAAACTATCTTTCGAGCAAAACATAGAAATCAAACTTAAATTGTATGCATTGAACTAATTATTCATTCAAATGATCTATTTCGAGCATTGGTCGAAGATAGAAAATATGATTAAGTTTGCAACCTTAACCCATGAATTAACATCATGCTAATTAGCTCAAAGGAATAAAAGTGTAGCAATAAAATAAAGAAAAACACAATATTCACTTCATTAAATCAGCACCCAACCCCATAATTGCACCCTTAGAATTCGGATTTAGCCACACATCATAACAACTTAAGAAATTTTACCTATCATGATATCAACCATGGATGCATCAACACCTACTTCGATTTCAACTCTCAATTATCCATTTTAAGAGTGTATTTTATAACCCGAAAACTAAAAATGTTTCTTAAAGGTTCAAAAACTATTTCTCCAAAATCTCATTAAAAAAATATGATACAAACTTTGAATCCATTTTCTCTCTCTTTCTTACTATTGATAGTTTCCCCAAAATTTGCCCAAGATTCCACCCGTGACTTATTCAGTGACATTAGTTGGGCTCGCTTTACTCATACAACGGATTTTCATTTGATCTTGAGCTCGCATTCTTTTGCTTTAGGTTTCAGGTGTCTGAACCTTAGTTGGTGAACTCAATCGAGTCAGCCTTTCATATTCGATGGATCACCAATCACCACCTTGTTTTCTTTTTCAACTTTTATTTACATTCAGAAATTTGTCGATTTTGGCGATGAATTTCTATTTCTCCCATTCACTTCGGAAAACCACCATTAATGTCTATAGTCTTCCAACCTTCCTTGACTCTTTTAAACTTTTAACACTATCAACTTGGGCAAGGTTAGGCCCTTTGGGTGATCCGCCCTTTTTGTTAGGCAACCCCAGCTACAAATTTTTACTCTTCGAAAGCTTTTGGCATATTTTTCATGTATTCATCCCTAACTTGTCCTTTAGCTTCTATTAGCCATAAAATATCAAAATATCATTAGAATAGGACATCAATAGGCATTGATAACTATAATTGTTGAAATAAAAAGTCTTAAATGAGTGTAAATTTACTACTCATCAACAACCCCAACTTAAACTTTTGCTTGTCCTCATGTAAATCAAGAACACAATTAGTTCAAAAAGTGTATCTACTATAGTTCCCAATGAGGGTTAACATGCAAGTCTCACCACAAGACTACTAATGAGCATATGCAATGACTCAATCATGCTCAATAAGCTATAAATGATGACTAATGAGGATCAATACAAAATCAAGTTGACTCATGCTCTCCAATAATGCAAAATCATGCTTCAACAAAAGCATTTAAGTGGCCTCACATCAAAAATGATTATGTTATCTTATAAAGCATATCAGTAAAAAAAAAGTTAGGACTCAATACAACTCTCACTCTCTAAAAGAGACATACATGTAAGCTTCGTCTCACAGGTTTGCCCATATTTTCCAATCATCAAACAACCTAGTTTGTGCAAGATCACAAGGGATTTTCTAGGCTTGTAATGGGGTTGAGGGTAAAGGTATGGTCAATTTGGCTCAGTGACTTCACCTTTTAAAACCATTGTTGTACTCATTTTCACATCTTCTCAAGTTCTTTTCAGTCTTTTCACTTGGAAACTCAAACCTCAACTTTTCACTCAATTTGTTAGATAGCCCTTTTCTTTCATCACACTTTCTTTTTCTTTCTTTTTTTAAATTGTTAAGCTTTTTCTCTGTCCCTCTTTTTTTTACGAAGGGGTTCATTCTTTTTGTCACATACCTAAAAGTTGAGTCTCACTTTTCTTTCTTCTTTCTCTTGACTTTCTTTCCTCCTTCCTTTCCACACCCCGACTTAGGCGTTTGGCCTATGTTGGCTGTTCAAGCAAATCAATATTTAGAAAGAGGTTTTATGGCTGAGAGAAGCTAGGGATAATTTGGCTCAAGAGGTTTCAGCAAGGTTGACAACAGATAGTTAAGGCTCAAATGGTACCAAAATGGTTGCACACCTCACAAGGTAGTCATAAAAGGCATAAACATTTGGGTTCCCTCTAAAAATTTGTTCCCAAGATCACTTCTTGCACTTAGCAAAGATAGAAAATTAGACTAACAAGGCAAATTCTAGGACTCAACATACATTCTTTCAAGTATGACTGAACCACACATGGCACTTTGAACGCAATCCTTTGGCATGACTCTACAAAATCAATAAGCTTATATGTGATATTCATTGCAAGTCTCTCATCATTACGCAGCTAAGTCAACACAAGAATCAAAACGATCATTCAAAAACTAAAAGCCACGCCGATTTAATCTTGCAACAACCACAAAATAAATTTCTCATCATAATTACTATCCAAGTTATCGATATTGGACATAATCGATCCACGAACACCAACATTAAAAACTGAAGCATTCTTAATCATTTCAAAATTCCAATATCATATGGTGATAAGTAAAGAGAGATAATGAATCAAACCATCAACTATCATAAAAAAACAAAACATCAAGATACTACAAATGTTAAAATAAAACTGAAAAGTAACAAAATACAATCAAAAAAGGGACTATAGGCACAACAAGTTCCCAAGCAACAGTGTCCTCAATGAGATAAACACTAAATACGGGAGGAGAGTGATATAAAGATCCCCGTGGCAGGCTATGCTTGTGAAGTGCTCTTATCCTATAGCTCAGAGGGATGGCATCATCTCAGGCATCAGTGCCCAGCAAAATAGGAGCAAGAGTCAGCATTGCCGCATCAGTTCGTGGCACATCTATTAGAGGAATGGCGGAGTCTGAACTCCACTAATGTCGACTGCAGAAGTCTCCATATGAGATCCATCAAACGTGGAATGCATTATCGTCTCCTTCATGGTCTACAATTCTATCAATGTCTTAGTAATCTTTTACTTATTCTGTCGCAAGAACTCATCCTTATCAATCTTCTTGTAAGAATCATCACCCACCTCATCAGTAACATCATGAGACTGCTTAGCCACACTACTAGGTGCGTCCTCTCTCGGCTCAAAAGGAGAGACTACATCAGACAGTGGTACCTCTCCTCATAGCATGGTGATATAGAGGGACTTAAGCTGGTCCACACGAGCCCTAGAAGTAGTAATGTCTTCCCTCATCATAGTCAACTTAGTGGAGCTACCCTCACTCTTCTCCCTCGCCTCTATATAGCAGTGAGGTTTTAGAAACTCTATCCATATGATGCTAACGTGTTCTAATATTGCACAATCTAATTACTAATAGGGCATAAGTCATCCTAAATGGCCCTCTCAATAAACTTGGGCATCTCCCTTTCTACCCTAGATGTTCTAACATCCGTCGAATGACAAAGGTTTCCCATTTGGTATATAAGAGTCTGGTTCAAGGGAGGTCAGGATACTGGCATATGTGACAAAGAGGTAGAGGGAATAACTGAGCTAGAAGGTAGAAAAAAGGTTGAGTGATACCTAATGGCTCCATAGAAGGAGTAGGCCGAACAACATCGGCCTCAAGGTCAGTAAGATCTACCACATATGTAGTGTCTGTGGTGGTGTCTTTCTCGAATCTGCATCATCTTTCAAGTAATCTATCTCGATCCTCTTCATATATTGGAAGAGGTAGGGGTGTCCTGACATCTGTCCTCTCCCGATAAGGCACTCTCGTAGCCTCACACAACTATGTGATCAAGACTGGGAATTAGAGAAAGGTTTGCTCCTTACGAGCTTTCATCAACATCTCCTGCACAATAATCTCAATGGCATTAATCTTTATCCGATCAATAATGCTTCCAACAAAGACAACCTCCAAATGTCGGAGGATAGACATAATTTGGGACGATATGAGATTGCTACTAAGAAAGCCCAAACAATACTGGAACGTGATGTTCATATCCTTCTTCTATATTTTCACTATGTCAGCAATCCATATAGGAGTAATCTAAGAACTGACAGGTGGAAGCCATATTTTGAGTTCATCCATGCCCTGTTTCAATCGCAGAATGTAGTGACTGTCTCTGTTTCCCTTGGTGTCTAATATCTGATCAATAGCATCGACGTGACACTAAATCACCTTAGCTTAGACTTCAATTTCATTCAAGGGATTCAAAATTGTTCCTTTTTGCTTCTTTGGCAAGGTCTTTGCATACGTTGTGTAAAAATTTCCCACCCAAGAAAGGATATAAGGGGGTCGAGGTCTTGTGAACCTCTCGAAACCCATGGAACTTGATGGTGTCCGAGATGAAGGGGTAATCACTCATCACCCCATTAGTTGATAGTCTTCTTGCCTCAAGAATAATACATTTTTCTGCTTCTTTGAGCTTATTGAGAGATCTTAGATCTATAATAGGGAGAACTATTGAGGCACTCATTGGAAACTGTGTTTGGCGCCAACTTGGACATGATGTCCATCCTCTTCTTAATAATCACTTTCTTGGGCTGCTCGCCCACACGCATAGAAGAGCGTGAAGTGGACTATCATTGAAGAGACTCGGATGGCTCGGTAATGGTGATCCCCTTATTAGTTTTCCAAGGAGGAGGAGGAGAAGATTCTATTTCAGAGTTGAAGGACACAACTCTCTTTCCTCTTGCTTTACGCATTTCCTGCAACGAAAAATATTTCCTAACACGGTTCGGGTGACGGTTAGTTGAAACAAGTTCAAAAATCAAACACAACTCAAAACAAGTTTTGAGGAACATCGACTAGGAAGGCTATTGGCATCACAGGTTAGGCGAGTTCGAGCGAGCTCACCGAAGATGACAGTACATAGTTTAATTTCACTCAAGCATACAGGACAGAGTCATGTCCTACTCGGTGATCCACCGAGTTGGTTTTGGCTAGCTAAGACATGTCCGCAAAAAGTGACAGGGCACAACCTAAATAGAACAGTCAAAAGGGCTATGTCTACTCTAACTTAGCGATTCACTGAGCTGGTTTCGACGAGCTAAGACAAGCTCACCGAATGAGACATTGCTCAGTTCACAAATTCAAACTTAGAAGGCAATTTAAGACTTAGTAGGTGATTCGCCTATTTACCTTGGCAAGCTAAGACAATCCCACCGAATAGGTAATTTCAGCACAATGACTATTTTTTATGAATTTAACTTAACATTCAACAATACCCATTACCCAATCAATTTTACAATCTACCCACATGTTATTCTATCCATGGGTACTCAAACTTCCCCCAAATTTCACATAGTATTGCCCAAATTGATGATTTTCCCTTAAAAAAATCTTCCCTCTATTTATCATTGGGCAAATACAAGTTTATGGGGCAACACTTTGCTAATCAAACTTCACCCAACTCATTATCACTCAAGAACCAACAACTATAATGACTTAATTTCAACATTTAACATTCACATTACATTTTTATAAGTTCAAGAACAATATCATCTACCCTAGCTCATGGGAACGGTTTAATCATTAACATTTAGCAAGATCCAAGAAAATTAGACAGCACAACAACAATATAACACAAGACCCATATCATAAACATTAAGATTAAGCAAAATATCACTAAAAAACACAAGCCAAGTGAAGTACACAACGAAAAATCCAGGGAGGAAAGGTTTATATTGATAGGTAAGCACCACAATACACTCCAAGCAAGTAAATCCACACAAATGAGGACACAATTACAAAGAAATAAGGGTATGAGAAGTTTTGAAAGTGTTAAAGTTCAAAAAGATGAAAGGTTCTTGAAAAGACTCTTGAGCTTTTTATTTCAAACGCACTCGGCAGACTGAGACTAACGTCAATGAACCTTTTCGATGAATCACCAAATGAGTTTAAGCTCATCAATGTTGACTAAACAATTTTCTAACTTGGCGATCAATTTGGCGGACCCGATATAGTTCCTTTTGTGTGATTTGGTGACGCACCGATTTGGTCCTTGTTCACTGAATGTGATAATACCAAATTTTAACATTTTTAGCTCAAAAACGGATATGAAGATGTCTGTCCAATATGTTTGGCACATCACCAACTTGGTATATGCATAGTCCAATGTACCTTCTTCAACTTTTGGACTTCTTTTCCACCTACACTCACAAGAACATTATTGAAAGCAATGAACTGATCTTAGGTTGCCTCCCAAAAAGTGCTTTATTTAATATCGTGGCATGATACAATACTTACTCATCAATAATAATTTTTGGGATTTTGGATGGTGTCACTAAGCAATGTTACCTTTTGCCTTGGATTTAGATAAGTAGAGATCTATCACATTTGAGTTTCCAGTTGCTTGATTGATACGGAATGAGAAGTAACCATTTGAGTTGGAGTGGAGAAGTCATTTTTCAAATCTTTCAATACTTTGTTGGACCCTTCAACCTTTTTTAAGACCCATGTTAGCATATCATCGCTTTGGTTTCCCTCCGGTCCAGCTGGTTCTTTCGAGCGATTGTGAGTTGGAATGTATCTATCTTTTTCAGCCTCACGTTCTCTCTGATTGCCACTTCTTTCTCTCTCCAATCATTCTAACCAGTGTCTCGCTCCTTGTTCCAACCTTGGTTTCCACCCGATTTCAGGTACTTAGTATAAAAACCCCCCAATTGATTTCCCATGTATAATTTACCTCTTCGTTATACAATGCCTCAAACTTGACATTTTCCGGGGACTGCCCACGGCTTGTTCCAATGGACTTTACCATTTTCAATTCACCTCCAATGACATGTTTGGACAAAAAATTAAGTTAGTCATCATTTTAACCATGTTTTCATCAAGCTTATTGTTCTTCTCAATTTTTTCCTTACTCATACTTCATTATAGAGAAGTTACTTAAACCTCTCTAGTATGTATGCTCGATTGAACTTTGCCATATCATCTAGCAACAATATTGCTACATTGTACGGTTGTCGCATTAGCCTACCTTGAATAGGTTGATCAGCCACACCTTTGTTGATTGAATCAAAGCTATGATAAATGTATTACAACAGCAAATTATCCGGAACAACATGTGATGGACATTGTAGTAACAATTTTCAGAACCACAACCATTTATTATGAAGAGGTTCACCTCCCACTCTTTTAGAGTTCTGGATGTTGTCCCTAAGCTTGACCATTTTTCTCTCTAATAAAGCTTTTGTTAACTCCTCCCAAGAACTGATAGAATCATTCAGCAACTCAGCCAACCATCTAGTAGCCTCCCTTGTTAAGGAAAATGGAAATAATCTCAATCGAATAGATTCTTTTGAGATATTTTAAAGACGAATGACTCACAAATATCCACAAAGTTTCGAAGGAGTTCATGACGATTCTCATGAGCAAAACCCCTGAACATTCCTATCATTTGGAGGAGTTGTAGCATTGTTTTGTTCACATGGAACATTGCCTCACCCTGTTGTAGAAGGTAACCAAATAGCTCCATTGGTCTCAATGACATTCATGTGCATGTCATTCAAGTAACCCATTTGACAATTTTGTCCATAATGACTAGAGTCGTCACTACCATTATCACTTATATTTATACCTGTAAATAGGAAACACAACAACACTAAACAACAATCTACTACAACTCAACAAGTTTACAAACTAACTTCACTAATTGAATCCTTAGCTACCATTCCCCAACAACGGTGCCATTTTTTATAACACTCAAGTTACCCTAAAAATAATTAGAAGAGTAAGTGGTCATTTTCAATAAAAATACCCAACAAAGAATCGTGGTTGAATCCCACAAGAAATGGTTTAAGGATAAGAATTTAACTAGAAAATTAAGAATGTGAATTTATTCATTGTAGCACTTTAGAACAAAAGAGTGGATTATTCCACCAAATTTACAAAACTGGTTTAAGTATAAGTATCACAAATAAACTAAAATTAGAAATTCAAGCAAGTAAGGAATAATCTAGGAGTGCAGGATTGGTATGGATGTCACATAAGGGTATAACTTGTGTTTCTCAACAGTACTAGATAATCATGGATAGACTAAGTAATCTTCAATGACACTAATCTTCTTTTGATCTCATAGCACCATATCATAGAATCTCCTTTCGGTCTCATCTGTGTAAATCACAAATCAACTCATTACCTTACGGAAATCTCTCTTTCAAATAGATTTGTCCAATTAGAGATGAACAATATTCTCTCTTTCGAGCAAACCATAGAAATCAAACTTAAATTGCATGCATTAAACTAATTACCCACTTCAATTGATCTATTTTGAGAATCGATTGAAGATCCAGAGTAGGATTAAGTTTGCAACCTTAATCCATGAAATAACCACATGCTGATTAGCTCAAATCCATGAATTTATAGCAATAAAACATAGCAAAACACAATGTCTACTACATTAAATCAACACCCAACCCCATAATTGCATCCCTAGAATTGGGGTTTTAGTGACATATCATAAAGAGTAAGGAAATTATACCTACCAAGATAGCATCCATGGATGTGATGAAATTAAGCACTTATAATCAACACGCACTTCAATTTTAACACTCAATAGTCAATTTTTAGAGTCTATCTAAACCCCAAAACTAAGACTATTTCTTCAAAGGTTCAAAAACTAATTCTCCAAAATCTCGTACAAAAATCTCATCCAAGCTCTGGATACATTTTCTCTCTCTTTCTTACTATTTATAGGTTCCTCAAAATTGGACCATGATTCCATTTGTGACTCATTCGATGACACTAGTCGGAATCGCTTTACTCATTCGGCGGATCACCTTTTTCTCTTAAACTCACCCTTCTTTTGCTTCAGGATTCAGATTTTTGTGCCTTAGTTGGTGAACTCGATCGAGTCAGTCTTTCACATTCAACAGATCGTCAATTACCACCTTGTTTGCCCTTTCAGCTTTCATTTACGCTCAGAAATATGTTACTTTCGGCAATGAATTCCTAGTTCGCTCATGCTCTTTGACGAATCGCCAATAGTGTCTTTTGTTCGTAAACCTGCCTTGAGTCTTTATAACTTTGAACATTATCAACTTGGGTGAGGTCAGACCTTTTGGGTGATTCACCCTTTTAGTTAGGTGACTACCAATTAGGAATTTGAACTCTTTCAAATGCTTTTGGCCTCTTTTTCATGTATTCATCCTTGCCTTGTCCTTTAGCTTCCATCGCTTTAAAATTTCAAAATATCAGTGGAATAAGACAAAATAGGCATTCAGACATATATTGTTGAATTAAAAAGTCCTAAAATGAGTGTAAAGCTACCACTCATCACTCTACACAGTCTCGGAGCCTCCTACATATGTCCAGATCACTAGGTCACCTCCTAATAAAACACGACACAGCAACACTAGTTATCACAATAAATCAAGAGATCTCTTTAGACATTGAAATTTTTTAGGGCACTACCAGATAAGTTCTATTATACTTAGGGTTCTTGGAAGCTACTGGACCCTAACCCCTAGCTTATGCTTATAGAAAATGTATTATATTTCCTTAAAAAGTCATCTCACAATATTCCATAAACTCTTGGGTATTTATAAAGATCAAGATCTCGAATATTCCACAAACTATTGGAATACTCATTAAGAGGCCAAGATATGTCAGGATCTTCTTGATAATCAAATACTTCAAGAAGGTTCACAAATTCTTTCATGGAGATCGGGTCCAAATTATTCTAGTTAGAGAAATACGCCACTACGGCCCTCGAATCACGGAGAAATCCAAATCATCCTAGCTCGAGAAATACACCACTAACGACCCTCGAATCATGGAGAAATCTTAAGAGAGAGTAGAATAAAGGGAGGAACATTTTTGTTCCCACAGTGTTGATCAATAAAACTATGTTGCAATTTATTTTCTATCATCTTTAAAATTTGTGATAAACAATCTCATTTTTAAAAACCTCCCCATTTCAAGTTCTTACAAGATCAATGAAGTATGGAAATACCTAGTAGAATTTTTAAAAGAATTGTGTTTCGTCATTCTTTATTTAACTTTAAGCTCAATTACTTTAATTTGTTCTCCTTTAATTTGGTATTACTAGTTATAAAAACATAGCCGAATTTCGAAAAAGAATTAACAGGCTAACTATAAAAAGTCTAAAAGATGTACAACGTACCAAAGTTTCTGAAGAAAATGGAACGGTCCTTTTACATTATTTGACCTATGTACAACTTTGTAAAAAGTTTTTATTAAAAATTTTTTTACGAAATTAATTTTATAAATGAAACATTAGAATTCTAAATTTAACTACTATTATCTTTGTTCACTTTTAATTGTCACAATTTTGCTTCATCGGAGTCAAATTTGACTAATTTTTGAAGCTAAATTGAATTAGATTAATATTTTTAAAAATTATAGAATTAGATATTAAAAATTATACAGAAATTATTATAAGTTGCAATCATTTTCATATTAATATGTTGAAAAAATATTCCCTCCATTTCATATTATTTGGGCCTTGTGGACTTGATACACCCCTTAAGAAAGCTATAATTAGAGGTGTAGTTTTACTAAGCTTACCTTATTAATGATCCTTTTGAACTCTAAATTTGTCTGCTACTACTTTTATGTAGTTATTTAACACTAAGGGTAATATAGGTAAGAAATAGTGATAAAAGTCTCTTTCTTTACTAAAATGGACAATAAATTGAAACAATTATTTTTGATATAGAGGCCAAGTAAAATAAAACATAGAGAATACACTTTAAAATGTTGGTGAAAGTCCATGCAGTTTGACTCTCGAAAATCATAATGAGACAAATGAAATTGAACGAAGGAAGTCTATTTCATGTAGTTATTTAATAAGAAGGATAGAAAAAGATATACATAATAAAACTCTTTCAATTTTCTAAGTTGACCAAATAAAAAAAAACATATATTTTTGGTACATGGCCAAGAAATATGAAATGGAGGAAGTAATCAATTACTTTAGTTCCATGCCCAATATCTTTAAAAAGGCAAAAAAAAAGAAGAAAAAAACAGATCAAAACTTCACCTCAAATTCTTGAGTTCTTTCAACTCTCAACAATAATTTCATTTCAATAACACTGAATTTCTTGAAGCAATAGCATGTGATCTCTTGTGCCCACCAAGAGCTTGTCCTGATGAAAATACTCTGTAACAAACACTACATTCATGAATTTTTACTTCATTTTTTTGCTGTTTCCACCATTTTTGATGTTTCACTTGTTACAACTTTGATCTTCTTGTGACTTGCTATGTGACCCCCAAGTGCTTGATAAGATCTAAAAACTCTATTACATGTTTCACATATGTACTTACCTCTAGTCCTAGTCTTTTTCATTTTAACGACTCTAGAGTTCTCTCTTTCTTCTTCTTCATCATCTTCAATTACTTCGATTCGTTTTTTGGTCCACTTATCTCTAGACAACATCATCAGACAATATGCAACATCTTCTTCTTGGGACATGTCTGAGATTGAGCTTATTGGCTCAGAGGAGGAAGGGACATGACCAGCAGTGGCGTACACATAATTTTTTCTAAATGATATCGACCTAGATTGTGATGACTCGATTTCATTCTCTCTATCATTCTTTTTACCTTTTGAGGATGATGAACATGACAAAATTAAGTATGATTCATCACTGATTTGTTGTTGTTGTAGATTCATCGTGAGATTTCTTTTTTCTCACTCTGAATGTGTGAGTTGTGACTGTTTCATTCTTGCAAGTGCTTTGAATAAATATATAGTTGAAAATAAATATTATGTAATTTTGCCTAAAAGAAAACATTTGACAGAAAGTTATATGATGGATTTATTAAAAGTAATTTTCTTTGAAACGGAAATAGGCAATTAATAGGGCTGACTCAATTAAGAAGGCAGAAATAAGGACGGGGACGGGGTGGGGGGGGGGGGGGGGGGAGGAAAGGGAACAACATGTAACATGAGAGATTTACATTTATTTCAATCCCATATTTACATTTCCTAAATAACCCTTCACATGTCTTGCTAAGATGTAACAATTTAATTCGAATTTACTAACAGTTTAATAACTTACCTTATACTCCTTCTATTTCAAAATAACTGAATTGTTGACGCGAGGAAAAAAGTTCAGGACATAAATTATACATCATTTTGTAATTTTGCTCTTTTAGTTATTTTCAAACTATTCTTGCAAATATAAATAATTCAAAGTAAAATCATAAATATAAACAATTCTCTCTCTTGAAATTATCACTTAGAAATTGTAAATGAGGAAAATCAATGAAAGAAATTTTCGACAACTCTCTTGAACTTTGAACAATTTACTTATTTTGAACTATGAAAAAAGACCCAACAATGTACTAATTTTGAAATGAAGGGAGTGTATGTTTAGGTGTACATTAATATGGTGTAACAACTAAATCTATTTTTCAAGTTATGAATTCCACTTTATGAATGGTTGTGTATAATTATCTTTATAGGTGATTTGACAATGCAGGTATCTACATTTGATATTTTCATCAATCCAATTAGTTTCGCTGAAGTTTTTGAATTTGTGGTAACAAATAAAAGTTTTCCGTAGGAGGAGGAAATCTTGGTAACCTTCTATAGCATGGTTGTTAGGACTCAAAGATATTACTTTCTCTTTAGGAAGAATGATAAAGATCTCTTTAAAGACTGCAAGGTTATCGTGAATGAGAATCTTAATTACAATCCAACATAAGCTCTTGGTGATGGATTTAGAGATCAAGGAGAAGACAAGGAAGAGAGTCGTGTATGACTAATCAAAGATCAATTGGGATAACATGACTATGGTCAATTCCCATGAGGTGGGGATGATGATGGGAGCTTAGGAAAGTAGTGGGGATGCAAACAATTTATGAAATAGAACTGCTAGTTGCATTAGGGAAACAACTAGATTGGTGTTGGGGTCTTGAGAGTAACTTTGGTGGGTATTAAGGGATTAGTGGTAGAATGGAGATATACAAGGGAAAGTAGATGCGAAGAAGATGGTGAATGCAATTGATGGATAGTAAGGACGAGAAGGAGAAGTAAATGAATAGGAACATATATAAGATGATGAAGAAGGAGGCAAAAGTAGTAGTTATGGCGGCAAACATGATTGATTTTGAAAGATTGTATGTGATTTAAAGGACAATGCAGGGACAAGAATTGTTAGGGACTCTAGAATTCTTATCATGGATACAATTGGTTCAAGAATAAGACTAAGAAATCATCAATGGATCTAGATTTGTGAGTGTATGTTAGATCATAAATTGGAGTGATTGAATTGAGGATATATGATGAATTGTGACTAAACCCTAGAAGGGAGTACTTACATGATGAATTAGGGCTAAGTATGGTCAATTTTATGTTTGTATATGAATGTTGCATTGTTGATTACACTTGTTATAATTGAGATGGGTAAACTATGATTGCCATGAAATCATGACTTAAATGTATGATCTTGTAGATATACTTGTGATTGTGATGTGTTGAATGAATCGGTTGCCACGTTCCGGCATAAGTAACTTGGATTGGTTGCCACGTTCTGACATAACTGCTGGATAGGTTGCCACGTTCCGGCATAACTATTGGATCGGTTGCCACGTTCTGGCATAACTAACTTGGATCGGTTGCTACATTTCGACATAATTAACTCTTTGGGTTTGGATTCCATGAGAGAACCAATGATGTGATATAAAATGTGAAGTTGTTCGATTGTTCGTAAATATTGATGATATCGTAAATGTTGATATGTGTGTGTGAGTTTATGTTGTATTGACTTGCTTATGTTGTACTCAGTGGGCACTTGTATGATGGTTTTTATTTGGTTGTTTGTTGTAATGAGCGAATCTTTTGGATATAGTGGAAGGGTAAAATGTTCAAGAAGCGGGTAATAGATAGTAAGGGTTGTTCATGTGTTGTATTGGCAAAGAGTAGAGGTAGTGAGTGTGATGAAATATGCTTAGGTGGATTTCACCTTGGGGAAAATAGATTGGGTTTAGTGTTAAGAGAGTGTGATGTAATGTATTATGTGACAATGACTGGGTAATGTGACGAGAAGTAGGGGTATGACGTGAACGGTTAGTGGAAATATTGGTGGTTGTATTTGGGGTATTTCTCTATGTGGTAGAATGGTTAGGCTATGATCAAGTAGCTGCTAGGTAGGTTGATCTAGAAGGGTGACAATAGGCAAAATAATAGTGTATATTGGAGGTGTTTCAAGAGTGGAGCGATGGAGAAGCGAGTGGTTTATTTCATGATCTCACTAGTTGTTTCCTTATGTTATGTGGTAGGCATCAGGTTGACCGATGATGCCTACCAGTATGCATGTTTGTACTAATACTACTCTTGCTATGTCTTTTGACATAGTCTGGATGCAGGATTGGTGACGTTTCCTTTGGTGAAGGCGAAGAAAGTCTCCAGCAGCCTCTATTCTTGCTTCCGCATAGTGGGAGTTGTGTCTTTTATTTATGTGTACAGTTGTACTCTTAGTAGCTCTTGTACCTGTTTAGACTAGACCATTGGGAGTTTTTATATTTTATTTCCAGTTTGGACTAAAAGTGTGTCTAAAAATATTGTTTTATAAATCCTATTATTCTATTTATCTCGGTTTCTCTTAAATTTTCCGTATGTTTTAACTATTGGGATATGAGGGTTCTCCTACTTAGGTGTTAGAGTGGGTGCGGGGAACGGCCTAGTGGTTTGGGTCGTGACACAGACTCTGAAGTCTAGGGGTTTAGATTGAGCAAGACAAGGATATATACTTGGTGTGCAAGTTCAAAGATGAAACGCTTGAGGATGGCATGAAATTAAGGCTTGAGACATAGTCCATCAAAAAGATAGAAAGTTTCAAATATTTTTAGTCTATTATTCAAAGTAATGGGGAGATGGACAATGATTTCACATATCATATTTGGGGAGGGTGCATGAAATGGATGCTTGCTTTCAAAGTCTTTAGTGACAAGAACGTGGCACCAAAACATAAACGCAATTATTTAGAGTGGTGGTTAGACCAACTATGTTGTATAAGACAAAGTGTTGGTAAGTCAAAAACTTTTAAGTTGAGGAGGTGAAAGTTGTGAAATGAGAATGTTGAGATGGATGTGTCGGATTAATAGGCAATATAGGATTACAAATCAAGATAGTAAACATAAAGGTGGGAATGACCGTGTTGGAGGAGAAGATATAGAAAGCGAGACTGAAATTGGTTTTTGTATGTTAAGAGGAGATGCAGGGATACCTCACTATGGAGATACGATAAGGTAGCTCTGGATGATTTCAGGTGAAGTATAGGTAAGTCGAAGAAGTATTGGGAAAAGGTGAATAAACAAGACATGATGTGATTTCAGTATACCAAGGACATGATATTAGATAGGATACTGAAATTGGTTTGTACATATGAAAAGGAGATGCAGAGATACCCCACTATGGAGATGTGATAAGGTAGCTATGGATGATTTCAGGTGAAGTATAGGTAAGTCGAAGAAGTATTGAGATAAGGTGAATAAATATGAAATTATGCAATTTCAGCATACGAAGGACATGACATTAGATAGGAGACTATGGAGAACAAGAATAGAGTGGAAGGCTAGTAGGTACTAGAGCAATGTCTCACTTATCCTTCCATATTAGTAGTTGTAGTATTGCTTTTAAGGTTTGTTTTTCTTCGAGTTATGTTACTATTGTCAGATCGAGGAAGATTTTGATTCTTAACAATTATTAGACTGATGAAAGGAACATCTTGCAACGACATGTTCCTATCAGACCGAGTTCGACTGGAATAAAGAGAAGGTCAACCACGCAAAGCAAAAAAAATTAAAACAATGGATGGAGCACGTTTATAACAAAAGTCGAGTTGCATATAATTTTTTTTAAAAAGGATTTCCACATGGAAGGAAATCTCAAGGGAGATCAACAAACATAATCCGCAAAGGAAAATGAATCCTTAGAAAGAAGGGCATCTTCCTGAAGAAGGAGAACTCTCGTGTCTATAAATACTGGTAGAGTTTTACAAAGAACCTTGTGCACTTACATAGAGAGTTACAAGCATAACACAATCAAATAAAAAGGAAGTTCATATTTGAGAGGGTTCTGACCTAAGATCCAAGTGCAGCCAACACAAGAAATAAGATTGAAGAACCTAATCGATAGGCTTATGCTTGATAGTTCTTAAGTCAAGTTTGCTTGTATTGCTTTGTATCAAGTTGTATATTTAATAATTTCTAAATCTAGTGAGATATAAATTGGAGTAGGAACATAGTCTGAAAAGTTGGGAAGACTTGAATAGTTGGAGTTATAAACCTTGGGAGGTTTATATTGAAGTTTAGTAATTAGAGCTAGTTCCTAGGATTGCAAGAGTTTTAATCCAAATTCGTAACTTGAAGTAGGTTTGGCGATCTAGTTGATTGTTGAAGTTTAGGAATTAGAGTTTACAATTCCTTAGGCTACATAAGTTTGAAATCTTTTGTTGAGGCAGAGTTTAGTGAAGTTGAGTTAAATCCTACAGAGGTGAAGGTCAAAGTTTTTTCCCCTTTATGAGTCGGGGCTTCTTCACTTGTTCACTTCTATTATTTCTTCCGGACTGCTTTAATATACTTGTCCTTGAGCCAAGGGTCTAACAGAAATTGCATCCCTACCTCCCAAGATAAAATAAGATTTGCATACACACTACATTCCCTAAATTTTACTTATAAAATTAAACTGGATATATTATTATTATTATTATTATTATTATTATTATTATTATTATTACCATTAACATTATTATTATAAATTAATATAGTTCAATCTAGACACCGAATACAAGTAGATTTCCTCAAATACATAAAAAGTCTTAACAATTTGTAAAAAGCAGCCTAACAATTTGGCCTGGTGCTGGATGGACCAGCCCTAAAATTGTAGCCATAACTCTTTTAATCCACTGGTGAACTTTCAAAGTCCTACCTTCTATCTCGAATTGACCTTAAATATCTTCTGGAATATGTTAGTAGTTTAATCAGTTGAATATATTCTTTATTTAGTTATTGATGATTTGATTTCTCGCCTTATAATCCTTTACTCCAATTCTCCATTCCCTATTCTCATCTCTTTTTAAATAATAAAAATACATATATTGATAGCAAAAGTGGACTCCAAATTGTATTTTGATAAATTCAATTTTCTTAAATTTTTAGTATCAAACTTAGAGCCCGTTTGGATTGTCTTAAAAAAGTAGTTTTTAATAACTAACTTTATAAAGTCAGTCAAAAAAATAAAATAAAAAAGTAAGGAGAGTCCTAATTTTTACTTTTTACTAATTTTATGTCATTTTAAATTTATTTTAAGTTATTTTTAAATTTGTCAAACACTCAGTCACTCACAAAAGCTAAAAAAGAATTAAAAGTAAATTTGATCAGCTTTTAGGCCAATCCAAACATACTCTTAATATACTTCTAAAATTATGGATCTAAAATATAATATTTTTTTAAAATATTATTCTTTTTCACCTATTATCGTGTCACAAATAATGGGTTTCGTTAAGGCTACATCCTCCTTTGAGTCATGATAGCTTTTGTATATTACCGGTATATATAATTTAAAATGTTGTACTTGGTGTCAGCTTATTTTTGAAATATTAATTAAATTTACTTTAAGTGGCATGTCACCGTAAAAGTTCTTTTTTGTTGTCATATGTATAAATATTAAAAACTATTTGATGAAGGAAGAAAAATATGCTCTTTAATTATGGATCTTGAGTTGAAATCTCTAGTGGGGAATGAAATTAATTAAACATAGGGTAATTAGTAGAGACAGATTCATAATTTAGTTTTAAAAATTGTATCGCTGAATTAATATTATGAGTTCATAATGTTTTATTACATTTTTTAAAATAAATTTACATTTCATTTCATAATAAAAGTATTGAATTCAAATATTTCCTCCTCCTATGGACCTATTTCCTCTAGGAAGTAAATGGCGTCTTGTTAGGGTAAATAAAGGACCTAGTCTTCCATTACTTTTAATATGTTAAATCCACATTTCCACACGCTTACTTTTCCATAGTTTCTTTCTTTTAAAATTGTATTGATTCTATTTTAATTTATTTATTCTATTTTGATTTGAGATGTGTAAAATATAAAGACAAATTTTGAATCTTGTGATCTTAAATTAAAAATATGTTAAATATATCAAAATATTGTTTAATCTTATGGACTTTAATGATAGGTAGAAAGTTGAAATTAAAGATTTGTTCAAGATAGAATGTATTAATAATGCTTGCATAAGCAATTCATGTATTAGATAGGCTTGGAGTAATTAGAATAATTTAGGGTCATTTGGTATAGTGTAATATCAATTGAATTAAGTCTGAATCATATTTCTCATGGGATCGACCCTAACCTTCGTTTAGTTCTTTATTTGGACAACGACCACTTTATACTTCCTTTGGAGGGTGTAATTTGGGAGTATCAAGGGTTTAAGCAAACTATCAATAAAATAACAAAGTAACTATGCATAAATATATAGAAAACTTACCTTGAAGATAGATTAAGCAATAGAAGAAGAAAAAAATGAAATAGGGTGTGCTTCATCGTGCTTTTGAAAGAAACTAGAGGAGGAGAGGTGTTGGGTATGAAAAATAAACAAAAAAAATTGTTGAGGATTTTAAAACAAGTGTTTCAGATCGGGTTGACCTAGAAAGGTAGACCAAAATTTACTCGAATGAATGTTGGGCACATAATGTGGCCCAAGGCTTAGGGATGCACACTGTTGACCCTATCATGCTTTCGTCCCTATTTTTAACCTCTCTGGAATTTGGAGAAAGTTGTGGTACAGGACTCAATGTGTGGACATGTGGTCCATGATTCGAGTCCCAACACTCTATGTGTCTCATTATTCCCCCAGCACTTTTGTGTTTCCATCCGTGCACAGTTTCTCCTCTTTCTCTTTGTACCTTAAACCTGAAAAATGCTTTAAAGGGAGAGGATTGGGTTCTCCCCCATTTATCACTTCCACTCTCCACCATTTAGCACTCTCACTCTCCCAAACTCCCTATACTCTCTTCCATAACTCTGTCTTGAACGTTGAATCTCAGGTAACTATCTCTATTTTCCTTACAGCGTTAGGACTACAGTGAATAGGACCAAAAACTAGTCCTAGTTTGTAACACCTCGTATGCTAGAAAGATCAGATTGCAGAAAATCAGAAGTTGTAGGTGCTACCAACGGGGGACACCCGCGAACTGTAGAGTGACCTACGGATCGTAGGAGGGGGCCGTGGTTGGCCACCTCCAGCCCCTCCCCAGAAAGCCCTAAATTTTTTGCTAAGTCCAGAACCACCCCAGGACCTACGGACCATAGGTGGGACCACGGTACGTGGTTCAGACCCCCAAGTTTCCATCTCCCACATATCAAACGACCGCTAACCAGGACGGACAGTAGGTCATTTAACGGTCTATCAGTCAGGTCCGTTAGTTGTCCCAGACAACTTTTAAGTCAGGGGTCGTTTGTTTTTTTCCCTATGCGTTGGGCACCTAAACTACGTCGTTTTGGTCAATTTTATCCTAGTAACTTAATTAGACTTTACCCAAGTCAACTAATTCTCCAAAATTCATCCAAGTTGAAAGAAAAAGATGAGAAAGAGTCGACCAACCCTCTCCAAGAACGTAGCAAGGTTTCCTCCAAGTCCAGCCCCAAAACAGAAAGATTTCTCCGTGAAATTCGTCACCAGGTATGTGGGATTTCACTAGTGGGTTCCTTTCACCCATTAGGTACCTAGAATTCAGTCAGAATCTTGATTCCCTAAATAATACTTTGACCTAGGGTTTTTAGAACTCAGATAATTGTTGTGATTTAGCTGTTAGAATAATCCAAATCAGATTATCATGTTTTTGTAACATTGATGCTTAGTTTCTTGCATGAAATTCAGAACCCTAGATGTGTTGATTTATTTAGTTCATGAATTACACTTGCTAGGTCAGTTAAATAGACATGCATTCTCTAGTTTCGAATGTCACATCTTCAGTATATTTTAGCATGAACCCTACTTTAAGTTATAAGTCTTGAGAGGTTTTTTTAAAGCCAACACTTGAGTTCTTAAACTGAGTTTTTAGGAAATAAAGATGAGTTTTGAGAACATAGTTTTCTAAAACATGATTAGTATGAAAATCGAGTATGCCATCAATGTATGAGCAGTATGGTATCTAGATATACCGTCAATGTTTATGGAGTATGACTTCCCGAATCATCAAAGATCATATTATAATATGATTTTGAATTGTTTTTTAGAAAGAGTTTTCAAGTATGAGTATATGCATGTCAGTATTTTGAGTTATTCAGTATTTCAGTAATTTAGTCATAATGTATCATATACATATTCCAGTTGGGAGTAGGCTTAGACCGAGTTGGACTAGGGTCATTCACCCACATAGTCCCAGAACTACATGCCCCGTAGGTAAGTCCCTTATGTGGGCATTATACTTAGTGATCATACAAGTCATGCCTTTATACCCTTAGCAAGGTATATTGGGTCCTCTAGATGGGGTGTATACATCAGACTCCACATTTAGCTCATGTGGTTTTATGTCGGTTATTAGTAGCTCCCACATTCAGATTCTAGTGCATTGACCAGGTTATCAGTTACAGTTAAGTATTCAGTTTCAGTATGTTATGTACTTGGCATCGCATTAAGTTTAGTTCATATTTAATATAGTTCAGTATCTTCATCATGTTTTGAATATATCATTACTCAGTATACTTTATTTCAGTTATGTATATGCTGTTCAACTTTATCCTATCCTGCATGTTTAGTACCTTTCAAGTATTGACGCATACTATGCGCTACATCTTCTCGTGATGTAGGTTCAGGTCCTCAACTTTCAGATCAAGCATAGATCGGTTACCAATCTCCAGTTCAGCAGTATCAGTGGTGAGTCCTCATTCTTCGAGGACGATAGACATGTTTTCTTTTAATTTTAGTCTTTTAGTTTCAATTTTACTAGAGTTAGTTGGGGGCATGTGATGAGTCCGATATTTGGACTTATTTGGGGCTTTGTTTATATACATTTAGTGTCCTCAAATGCTTAATTTGTTCCATAAACTGATGTTAAATCCTTGATTTTCAGGTATATAGATTGAAGAACAAAGCAAGGAAACTAATAGGCAAAAAAGAACAAAACAAGCTGAAGAAATGAAGAAAGGCAAGCCTGGTGATTGCCAAGAGCACTTGGCAAATTGCCGAGTGGCTAACTTGACCACCTAAATTTCTAGTGTGCCAGCCGCCTTAAGGGAAGAAACCAAGTCGGAGACAAAAAGGAGAAGTCAGCAAATCGTCGAGCAGTTCTGCGAAGCAAAGATGGATCACCCAAAGTTACAATACTCGAGGATACTGAATGCCAAGGCGAAAAGGCGATGGAAGAGGTCAAAGAGTGGCTCGCCGATTTATTCGGCAAGCCCGACTTAGTCCGCCAAATGACCCTTTGTGGCTTATTTTTGGCGACTATAAATTAGATTTTGAACATTTATTTTAGTATGTTGAGGAAGTTTTGAGTGTTGAACAATACGAATTTAGCTCAGAACACTTTTCTCTCTAGGTTTTGATAGTTTTGAAGAATTTTAGATATTCAATTTGGAGATTTTGGAAGTGGGTTTCAAATATTCTACAAATTGAAGCATTGTAAAGAGTTAATCACTCTTACCCAGTTGATGGATAATCGATTCAGTAATTGTTTTTACTTTTTTATGATGTTTGGCTGAAACCCCAATTCTTGGGGTGTGATCATGAGATTATGGATTGAATTAGTTTATGGGTATTGCTAATTACTAGTTTAAATTTATTTTGAAGTGATTTTAATCATTAATTGTGGTTTAATTTATGAATTGTAGTTGCAAATGCAGTTCTAATTTTGTGTTCTTGTCTTGCTCGAGAAAGAGTTTCTATAACTAAGATTATTGATTAATGATTTATCGGCATTGGGTTGAGCTGGATTTATCTCGAGAGAGTAAATCCTAAACCCAATCCTACCCATCTAGCTCGAAAGAGTGGATGAATTAAGGTGTGTTGTTCTTCATTGTCATGCTTGTTGATGTTCGAAAGAAATCACTTGATTCGAGGTAGTTGTTTGAGAGAAAGCTATCGCTCTTATAGTCTAGCCTACTCACTGAATTTTTAGTTGTTTACTAGTAGTTTCAATTACCCATTTATCGTAATTTGCCTATAATCGATCACATCCCAAGAATCCCTCTCCCTATTATTATTTCAAAGTTTTTGTGAATGCTGTGTAGTTGATAATTGCAAACTCAAAACCCCTCATCTGACACTCGTGTCACCCCTTTAATTTGATTAATGTCTTTTTCGATAATTTCTATTCCTATGACTAATTAGACCACGTTTGCACTTCCTAATTGAATTTGAAACACATACCTCTCCCTGTGGGATTCAACCCCAACTCATTTGTTAGGTTTTATACTGATTTACGATCGTTGACACCTTGAATTGGATGAGGTGTGCTTGAAACGTTAAATCAACATATCCCAGCATCTCTAGTTAGTTAGAGGCTTCTATTCAGACATAGTTAGATTCAGTTTTAGCTTGGAGTTTGATCTTTCAATTGTCATTAAACTCATAGTTTATCTATTCAGACAGTGTTGGGTATTCCCCATTTCGGTTTATCTTTTGATTTTAAGATTCCGCATAGTGTTGCTCATTTCAATTATTTAAGTATGTTTATGATATGCCAACTCAGGGTTAGCTTGGGGTCACTCGTGATCCTAGGTCCCGTTTTTACGTCGTGGGGGTAGCCTCGAGGTGCGACAAAGTTGGTGTGGGAAGTGGAAGGATTATTCTTGGTTAGAAGATAGATTCTGGCACGATTTAGGAGTTACAATACTATGATTTTTGCACATTTCAGTACTAGGAAAATTTAGGAACAATGATCTGGAGTAAATTTGATAAATCAAGGTTTTTGGGTCAAGAGACGCCATTAAATCACCTCTTGGAGTTCTTGAGACTCTAAAGGTTGATATATTGACCTTGCTTTGCAATTGTAGAAACCGTTGCAATGGGATGATTCTCGTTATAGCAAAAGCCATTGTAGAGGGATTATTCCCTCTATAGCTGTCATGCCTCGATCCTACACTCTGGGCGTAACTGGCACTCTAGAACCATTGTTGGTTTCCAAGCGAACTCTTGGCCTGACTTAATACTCAGCGAAAGACTTACTCAAAAAATATATCAACTCAAAGTAAAGGTTTCTCAAAAAGTCTCAAAGTAAATAACTTAGAATATTTAGAAAAAAATTCAACAAGCCACTTAGCTTTCATAACATAAGAAATAGAATAATAAGAGTAAAACAATAGTTCAATTTCAATAGATTTTATAAAAGAAAAGCGGAAGTATAAAACACTTGTCTCAATATAGCCATCTAGTACAATAGAATAAAATTGGGCCTAGCCCATACATCATGTCCAAAAGTGAAATACATGAAAGAAAGTGAAACAAGGAACATCTATCCTCGAAGCATGAGGACTCACCGAAGCTCGGAAAGCAACCACTAGCCACGAAACTAAGAAACCTGATTGTCAGACCTTACATTTGGGGAAATGTAGGCAAAAGTATGTGTTAGTACAAAACAATGTACCAAGTATGATAGCTATGCATAAAACATTTAAATCGTGCTAAAAGGGACATTTCATTTCAATACATGCAATTGAGCAAGCTAAAACATGATACAAAAGGGTTAGAAAACATAATTCATAAAACCATGGTCAATGCAAGCTAAACATCTTTGAAGCGTTTGAACACGTATGAGATACTTCTTGAAGTAACCTTGGTTCATTATTAATGTGGGAAATTAGACTTAACTGACATGGAGACCATGTGAGCTATAACATGATCCCCCGGTGTCTCCCACACCGAAAAGGGTTGTCTTGCTTCCTAAGGTAAGGACCATAACTTCTAGCTTAGGTGGATCCACTAGCTAATTTCTATCTAGAAAATCATCGTATGGAGGCACATAGGTAAGGGGTAAGTAGATTGCTTCTAGAAACCCGGCCTCTACTAAAAGGAGAGCTTCCATCTCAATATCCTCTCGGTGCTAAGCATAAATCCAACAAAATAGTCATTTCTTCTTGTTCTTATTATCCATGGAAAGGCACGTCATCTTACCAATCCAATATAAGTCATCATCCATGAAAATATATCTTTCAATAACCAATCCAAGCTAAGTTTCATTCGGATAGCTCTTAATATTTTATTCAATTAGGTGAGAAAACCTTTCAACCTTAGAACCTTTATTATGTGAGAAATCCTTTCACATCTTGTTTTTATGTGTATATGAGAAAAGTCCTTTCAACAACACATCCACATCATCATCATTGATACTTTACTCTCAAAGCATCCTTAAAACAATTGCATAGATTTCATAAGAACATGCATAATTCCATAATTTACCTTTCAAGGCTCAGAACTCACTTTCAATCATCAACATTTAAAAAACATATGTTAGTTATGGATTTCATCATAAATTTATGTAAGGCTACCAATACATGCTTAATTTCATAAAACTCTTCCTTCATAGTCAAAATCCCACACCATATGATCTAGAACTTGAAAACATGGGGGAAAACATGGGTTCATAGGGGAGTCATCATAAAGTCATAGTATTTCATCAATTCATGCATAAGAGATCATAATTTAATTATTTAAATCAATAATTAAAAGAACCCATGACAATTGAAGAAAACCCTAACTCAATTGGGGAATTCTAACTTCGAAAATAAAGGAATTTGGAGACTCCATTAATGGAAGGAATCTATGGATGAAAACTACCATACCTCAAAGCCAAATGCTAATCTTCAATGGAGTAATTGATACTTGACTTGAAACTCTAGGTTGAATCCTTCTTCTTTTTCAAGTTCTAGAAGGAGAAATATTTGAGAGAGTTCTTCTTTTTGGTGAATTGAGTATGATTTCTATTGGGAAATTTGGGGGTTAAAATGATTAAATAAAAGGTTAAAATGACCCAACTACCCCTGACATTAACTGCCAAAACTCGACCCACGGCCACCAGTCGACGAACCGTGGACTGACCGATGGTCCATCCTGCACGGCCGTCAATGGTGGTCAGAAAGTGAACGTTTGGCCACCGAACCAAGGGCACCAACTACAGACCATGGTCTGACAAATGGTCTGTTGGTCAAGCCATGGTTCTGGCCCTCATGACTAGCTCAGGTAGTGCCATCCACGGACCACACCTACAGTCCGTGGTCCCATCCACAGGCCATGGGTAGCCCTTGTGGGTTGTCACCTACAGCTCAGTAAAAGTGCTACTTACCGTCTTTTGGATTCGAGGTGTTACAATATATCCCCCTTGGGATCATTCGTCCTGGAATGAGATTCAAGCTAGTACAAAAAGAGTAGGAGAGGAACTAACAACCCAACCTACGATACCATGCATATAACCAAGGAGGAATTATCGACTCCAAGCTAGGACGTTATCAAAACATCAAAACAGGCGTGGAACTAAATCTAATAGCCCATCATGCATGCAATGTACAAATCCGAGGAGGAAACATTAACTCCAAGAAAACATCCAAGGAGGAAACGTCAACTCCAAGCTAACAACATACTCAAATCATATATCCGAGGAGGAAATAACAACTCCAAGCTAAAGGCATGCTCACAACATGCTATCAAGTAGTCTACATGCAATTCATACTCATATGCACATAAACATGTAGAAATCAATCAAATTGACTCATTTTCTCAAAACTTAAACTTTTCATAAATCATGCATTGTAAGGAAATCATGGAAACATATAAGACACATGACTCCAAAACAAAGAACAAACCATAAGGAACTCATTACCTCAAACTAGAGTAGGAATACAAGGAAAGAGATGAGGGTATCGGGACATCATATCGGCCTCAGCCTCCCAAGTAGTACCCTCAACTAATTGATTCTTCCACAATACTTTTAAGGAAGCTACTTCCTTATTTCTCAACCTCTTGACTTGCCGGTCCAAAATCTCAACTGAAACTTCATCATAAGAAATATTCTCCTTAACTCCCAACCCTTCTAACGAAACTATGGATATTGGATCACCAACACATTTTGTGAACATAGAGATAGAAAACTAGATGCATCGATCCCAACTCATTTGGCAAATCAAGCTCATAAGCAACCTTACCAACACGTATGAAAATCTGATATGGTCCTACATATCAGAGACTAAGCTTACCTTTCTTACCAAACCTCATTACACCCTTCATAGGTGAAATTTTCAAGTAAACCCAATAATTAACATCAAATTCAAGATCCCTTCTTCTTACATCGACATACGACTTTTGCCGACTTTGAGCCATTTTCAACCTTTCTCTAATAAGTCAAACTTTCTCTATGACCTCATGTTCCAACTCGGGACCTATTAGGAAAACTTCACCCACCTAAAACCATCCTATAGGAGATCTACACCTCCTACCATATAATGCGTCAAATGGAGCCATATCAATACTCAAGTGATAGCTATTGTTATAAACAAACTCAATCAATGGAAAATGGTCACCCCAATTACTCTTAAAATCAATCACGCAAGCCCTTAACATATATGCCAAAGTTTGGATAGTTTGCTCCGCTTGGCCATCGGTTTGGGGATGAAAAGCCTTACTAAGCTTAATACGAGTACCAAAACCCATTCGGAAAGACTTCCAAAATTGAGAAGTGAATTGGGTACCATGATCGGAAATAATGGATAAAGGCACTCCATGCAACTTTACCTTTTCTCTCAAGTATAACTTGGCATAGTCCTCCGCCGTATAGGAAACCTTGACGGAAAGGAAATGAGCCGATTTTGTCATCCGATCTACTATCACCCATATTGAATCATGTTGTCGCCAGGTGCGAGGCAAACCAACAATGAAATCCATATTCATATATTACCACTTCCAAGTAGGAATGCTAATGTCTTAGGATAAACCTCTCGGGTTTTTGATGCTCAGCCTTCACTTGTTGACAATTAGGAAACTTAGTCACAAATTCCGCAATATCCTTCTTCATCCCATTCGACTAATACACCTCACACAAATTACGGTACATCTTGGTGGCACCCGGGTGAATGGAATATTGCGAACTATGGGCTTCTGACAAGATATGTTCCCTCAAGTCATCAACATTTGGAATACATAAATGACCTTGATATCTAAGTACACCTTCTCCCCCTCGGGAGAATCCTCAACGTATTTCTTAAGCACCGTTTCCTTTAAATTAACCAAAATTGGATCAAGACCTTGCTTGGTTTTCACATCCGTCACTAAAGATGATTCTGAACCATTGTGGACCATAACAACACCCTTGGTAGAGTCCACTAACCGAACACCCAATCGGGCCAATCTATGAACATCTCGAACCAACTCTTTCTTTTCTTCTTCAGTATGAGCAACACTTCCCATAGACAATCGACTAAGAGCATATATCACCACATTCAACTTTTCGGGGTGATAGAGAACACTCATGTCATAATCTTTCAATAACTCAAGCCACATTCTTTGGCTAAGATTTAGATCTTTTTGATTAAACACATATTGAAAACTCTTGTGGTCAGTAAACACATCTACATGAACTCCATACAGATAATGTCTCCAAATCTTTAAGGAAAACACGACCGCCGCTAGTTCAAGGTCATGGTTAGGATAATTCTTATCATGAATCTTAAGTTGCCTTGAGGCATAGGCAATAACTTTCCCATTTTTCATTAACACACATCCTAACCCAATTCTTGAGGCATCACAATAAACCACAAAACCATATGTCGTTACCAGTAAAGTCAACACCGAAGTGGAAGTAAGTCTATTTTTCAACTTCTCACACTTTTCAGACCATATGAACTTAGCCTTCTTTTGAGTCAAAGTCGTCAAAGGAGAGGAAATTGAAGAGAACCCCTCAACAAACCTTCTATAGTAATCGGCTAAACCCAAAAAACTTCTAATATCCTAAAGAGTTAGAGATCTAAGCCAACTCTTGACCGCATCCGTCTTCTTAGGATCTACCTCAATACCCTTTACTTGAAACAATATGGTCAAGGAAAGCTATGGACCTTAGCCAAAATTCACATTTGCTAAACTTTGCAAAGAGTTGTCGGTCCTTAAGAATTTGCAACACTGTCCTCAAATGATCAATATGCTCATTCTGACTTCTCAAATAAATCAATGTGTCATCAATGAACACAATCACAAACATGTCAAGGTATTGTCTAAACACCAATCAAATCCATGAACGTCGCCGGAGCATAAGTCAACCCAAATGACATTACCAAAAACTCATAATGACCATACCGAGTTCATAAACCCATCTTCGGAATATCGTCTTCCTTCACCCTTAATTGGTGGTTTCCCGATCTAAGGTCAATCTTGAAAAAGTAACTTGCTCCTTGATGTTGGTCAAATAAATCATCTATCCTTGGAAGAGGATACTTATTATTAATGGTCACCTTAATACAATGACGATAGTTAATACATATACGAATGGAACCTTTTTTCTTTCTAACAAACAAAAGCTGGAGCACCCCATGGAGAGATACTCGGTCGAATGAAACCCTTATCCAACAGATCCTTCAATTGTTCTTTTAACTCCTTTAATTCTGTCGGAGCCATACGGTAAGGTGAAATAGAAATAGGTTATGTATCTAAGAGAAGGTCAATACCAAAGTCTATTTCTCTTTCGGGAGGAATACTGGGTAAGTCATCTAAGAACACTTTCGGAAACTCATTAACAACGGGGACTGACTCGAGAGTGAGGGTTTTGGAATCTACATCCCTCACCCTAACTAAATAGGAAATGAAACCTTTAGAAATCATCTTTCTAGCTTTAGGACAAGAGACAAACTGACCCTTAGGCATAGAATTTCCCTCCTTCCACTTTAGGACAGGCTCATTCGGGAACTGAAACTTGACTACACGAGTTCTACAATCAATAGAAGTATAACAAGAGTGCAGCCAATCCATCCCAAGTATAACATCAAAATCCAGCATATCAAGCTCTAGCAAGTCAACAAGAGTAACTCTATGGGGCAAGGAAATGGGACACTTTCTATAGACCCGCTTAGCCACAATAGAATCATCAATAGGAGTAGAGATAGAAAAAGGATCTAACAACACATCCGAAAGAACATCAAACCTCATAGTCACATATGGCGTCAAAAAAAACAATGTAGCACCATGACCAAGTAAAGCATAAACATCAAGTTGGAAAACCTTCAACATACCGGTAACCACATCGGGAGAACCCTCTTGTTCACCATGAGTCTGAAGTGCATAGAATCAGTTTTGTATAGGAGCATTGGAACCTGAACTATTAGGAGGAGCTTGCTTTCCCTCTCTTCCTCTAGTCGCAACCATCTGTGTCGGCTAAGCACTTAACCTCGTGTTTCTTTCCACATCTTTTACAAGTAGACATAGGCAATGAAGATCCAATAACATTCCCTCCTTGAGGCTTAGGGTTAGACACCCTATCTTTGTTGAACTTAGAAGGAACATTGGAGGAACTTTGACTGGAAAACTTTTGTCGAAATCTAAGACGACCATGTCCATCAGACTTTGCATGAGAGAAATTACAATCACTGGTCTTTGCCCTCTTTACCTCTCTAGAGTTTTCCTTAAAATTCTCTTCTTCAATCTGTTGTGCATGAACCATTAGTCAAGAGATAACCATGTTATTAATGAGCATGACGGTACAACACTTTTTTACCACTATTTCGGATACACCCGAAACGAACTTACTCATCCTTGCCCTTGAATCGGCAACAACTGTTGGAGCATACTTAGACTATTGTGTGAATTTTAGAGCATATTCCCTCACACTCATTCTTTCTTGATATAGGTTGATAAAATCAAGCACCTTAGCTTCCATCATCTCAAGCAGAAACAACCTATCAAGAAAAATAGACTTAAAATTCTCCCAATCAAAAGGACCCACATCTTCTGGCCTCCTATCTTTCCATTGGTTGTACCATATTTGAGCAACACCGTTTAGTTGATAAGCGGCCAACTCCTCCTTTTCCACCAGTGTCACTCCCATGATAATCAAGACCTTATAGACCTCCGGAATGAATTTTTGATGATCTTCCTTACACTTAGAACCATTAAACTCCGAAGGATTCATCCTAGTGAAGTCCCTCACTCTAGATGTCGTCATACTCATACTTGGGCTTATGGGAACCACAACCTCCCTATTAGATTGGGCCGAAATGGCTTGAGCCAACACTTAAAAAGCGGCCCTAAAATCTGCATTAGTCACTTGTTCGGTCTAAGGATCGACCGGAACTTGAGGAGCTTGAGAAGGAGCTTATTGTTCCACATTCTCCCTCACATTCCTTCTAGCATAAGTTGTTTGAGTAGCCATGTCCTGTAGAGCATTAGATAAGGGTTAGGAGAGAGACCTTATAGAGTTAAACTCTATCGCACGACTTTAGAGTAATAAAAAAAGTGGAGTTTCCTAAGCATCGTGTATCCTCTCATTTATAAATGTGGCGCGCTTCACACTTATGAACAAGACTCTACTCGACGTGGCTTATGAGACATCCTAGGACCATTCTAAACCTTGTGTTATGACTATCAAGTTTGTCACGACCCAGGAGTACACCCTAGATGTAACATGTCGTATAGAACCCCGAAGGACCCCATACAAACCACTTAGCTTTCATAACATAAGAAATAAAACAATAAGAATAAAATAATAGTTCAAGTCCAATAGGTTTTATAAAAGAAAAATGGAAGTCTAAAACATTTGTCTCAATATAGCCATCTAGTACAATAGAATGAAATTAGGCCTAGCCCATACATCATGTCCAAAAGTGAAATACATGAAATAAAGTGAAACAAAGAACATCCATCCTCAAAGCATGAGTACTCACTAAAGCTAGAAAATCAACCACTAGCTATGAAATTAAGAAATCTGACTGTCCGACCCCACATTTGGAGAAATATAGGCAAGAGTATGCATTAGTACAAACCGATGTACCAAGTATGACAGTTATACATAAAACATTTAAATCATGCTGAAAGGGGCATTTCATTTCATGACATGCAATTGACAAAGCTAAAGCATGATATAAAAGTGTTAGAAAACATAATTCATTAAACCATGGTCAATGCAAACTAATCTTCTTTAAAGCCTTTGAACACATATAAGATAGTTCTTGAAGTAACCTTAGTTCATTATTAATGTGGGAATTAACCTTAACCGACCTAGAGACCATGTGAGCTTTAACATGATCCCCAGTGTCTCCCACACCGAAAATGGTTGTCCTACTTGCAAAGGAAACGACCATAACTTCTAGCTTAGGTGGATCCACTAGCAAATATATATCTTGAAAATCATCCTATGGGGGCACATAGGTAAGGGATAAGGAGATTGCTTCTAGAACTCGACCTCTACTACCGAGAGAGCTTCCATCTCAATATCCTCTCGGTGCTAAGAATAAATCCCATGGAATAGTCATTTTTTTGTTCTTATTATCCATGGAAAGGCACGCCATCTTACCAATCCAAGCTAAGTCATCGTCCATGGAAAGGTATCATTCAATAACCAATCCAATATAAGTTTCATGAGAATAGCTCTTAATTTTTTATTTAATTAGGTGAGAAAACCTTTCAACCTTAGAATCCTTTATTATGTGAGAAAACCTTTCACATCTTGCTTTTATGTGTATATCAGAAAAGTCCTTTCATCAACATATCTACATCATCATCATTGATACTTTACTCTCAAAGCATCCATAAAACATTTGCATAGATTTCATAAGTAAATGCATAATTCCATAATTTACCTTTCAAGGCTCAAACCCCACTATCAATCATCAACATTTAGAAAACATGATTTATAAATGGATTTCATCATAAATTTATGTAAAGCTATCAATACATGCTTAATATCATAAAACTCTTCCTTCATAGTCAAAATCCCACATCATATGATCCATAACTTGAAAACATACGGGAAACATGGGTTCATAGTAATCATCATAAAATCATAGTATTTCATCAATTCATGCATAAGAGATCATAATTTAATCATTTAAATCAATAATTAAAAGAACCCATGACAATTGAAGAAAATCCTAACTCAATTAGGGAATTCTAACTTTGAAAATGGAGGAATTTGGAAACTCTATGAATGGAAGGTATCCATGGATAAAAACTACCATACCTCAAAGACAAATGCTAATCTTCAATGGAGGAATTGAGACTTGACTTGAAACCCTAGGTTGAATCCTTCTTCTTCTTCAAGTTCTAGAGAGAGAAATATTTGAGAAAGCTCTTCTCTTTGGTGAATTGAGAAAATGATTTCTATTGGGAAATTTGGGGGTTAAAATGCTTATATAGGGGTCTTAGTGAAGGGTAAAATGGAGTAGTATAGGAGTTAATTAATTAGGAAAAGACCCAACTACCCCAGACATTAACTGCCAAAACTCGACCCACGGCCACTAGTTGACAAACCGTGGATTGACCGACGTGCCATCCTGCACGGACGTCGATGTCAGAAAGTGAAATTTTGTCCATCAAACCATGGACCATGGTCTAACCAATGATCTGTTAGCCAGGTTGTGGTTCAGGCCCTCATGACTAGCTAAGGCAGTGCCATCCACGGGTCATAGGTGGCCTTTGTGGGTTGGCACTTATAGCTAACCAAGTGTGCTACTCACCCTCTTTCGGATCCGGGGTGTTACAAAACTTTGTTGTCTTCTGAGTCAACTTGGTCAACGTGGATGAAATAGACGAAAACCCCTCGATAAACCTCCTATAATAACCAGTCAATCCCAAGAAACTCCTCATATCAGTTAGAGACGTGGGTCTGGGCTAGTTGTGCACTGCCTCAATATTTTGAGTATCAACTCGAATCCCTAAACCATAAATAATGTGGCCTAAGAACGCCACTAACTCAAGCCAAAGCTAACACTTAGAGAATTTGGTATACAACTCTTTATCCTTTAGAGTTTGGAGAACTACTCTGAGAGACTAGCATGATGTTCCTCATTCCTCAAATAAATTAGAATGTCATCAATGAATACGATAACAAACATGTCAAGAAAAGGCTTAAACACTTTGTTCATAATATCCATGAACGTTGCAGGAGCATTGGTCAAACCAAAAGACATAACTAGAAACTCATAATGACCATAGTGAGTCATGAATGTTGTCTTGGGGATGTATCTTCATCTTATTCCCAACTCATGATAGCCAGATCTGAGGTCTATCTTAGAAAAACAAGTGGCACCCTAAAGTTGATCGAAGAGATCATTAATTCTCGAAAGGGAATACTTATTCTTTATAGTAACCTTATTTAATTTGTGGTAATCAATACACATCCTAAGAGAATCATCTTTCTTCCTCACAAATAAGACTGGAGCGCCACAAGGTGAGAAACTAGGTCGAATAAAACACTTATAAACAAGATCTTTCAACTGCTCTTTTAACTCAACTGGAACCATTTTATATCATGCAATAGAAATAGGTCGAGTACCAGGAAGAATATATATACCAAAGTCTATTTCTCTCTCATGAGGGACTCCGGGAAGATCATCTGAAAAGAGCTATGAAAACTCACTCACAACTAGAACTGACTGAATTGGCGGTGTTTCAACATTAGAGTCATTAACTCGGACTAAGTGATAGATGCACCCCTTGGAAACTAACTTTCTGGCCTTTAGGTACGAAATGAAACAACCTTTAGGCACTGATGAACTACTCCTCCACTCTATAACTGGCTCATTAGGAAACTGGAACTTAACTACTCAAGTCCTACAACCAACTAAGGCATAACAATCATGCAACCAGTACATACCTAGAATAACATCAAAGTCCACCATGCCTAACTCGACTAAGTCAGCCATGGTGTCCCTGTGATTGACAGAGATGACATAATCACAATAAACTCTCTCAGCTAGAATAGACTCACCAACAGGTGTAGAAACACTGAAGGGCTCAAGAAGTCATTAAAAAAGAATATCAAATCTCATAGCAATATATAGAGTCCCAAATGATAGACTCGCATCTGGATCAAGCAATGCATATACATCAAAAGTAAAGACTTTGATCATACCAGTGACAACATTAGGTGAATTCGCTTGATCTTGGCCACTAGTGATAGCATATAGACGATTTTCTCCTCTACCTATCCCTGAGGTAGCTCCTCTAGGTGAAACTTTGTCTATTATAGCCACTGAACAAGATTGGGCTCTATTGCCCCAATTACCATTCCCTTGCCTGTTCTTAGGGCACTCTCACATAAGGTGACCTATCTGACCACACTTGAAACAGCCCGTGGAGCCATCACGACATGCTCCTGGGTGAATTCTACCACACTTAGCATATGTATGGGTCCAGTTGGCCCCTTGTGCCACACTACCCTGAGATTGAGTAGGTCTAACTCTAAAGTTTTGTGAATTATGATTCCTAAACTCACCTCAGTTCTTTGGTGCAGATGCACTAGCAGATGATGGTCCAGGTCCAGTTGGATTTTGTTGAAAAGATGACCGGTTTGCATTTCCGATCTTCTATTGTCTAGACTCATTACATGTGGTCTTAGCCTTCTTGCTACGAAACTTCTCTCTATCTCTCAACTTGTCTTCATTAACCTCCTGCACATCGATCATAAGCCTTGCTATGTCTATGTCCCATATCAACATGGCAGCCTTACCCACTTTGCTTGATAGATGAGACAAATCAGACACACAAACTCATCTTACTTCTCATATCAACAACCATCTCCGAAGCATAATGGGGCAGTTGAGTGAAGTTGAGGTTGTACTTATGCACACTCATGGACTCCTGCTTAAGAGTGAGGAATTCTCTTACCTTTGCCTCTCTCAGCTCACTGGGAAAGAAACGCCCCATGAAGGTACTTTCGTACACAACCCAGCTCATAATTGGTGCTCCTTCAGCCATGTTCTTTTTCCATTGATTGTAACAAATGCTTTCTACACTCTTGAGTTGGTATGCAGCTAACTGCACTCGATCAACATCAACAACATGCATAACCTCAAACACTTTCTCCAGCTTCTCACAAAGTTTTTGGATCCTAGTGACACTTGAACCTGTGAATTCTGGGGGATTTATCCTCAACAACTCACGGATTCTAGATGTATCAACCACATCTTGTCGAGCCACTCTTTGTTGACCAACTTTATTGTAAAGAACTATGGTAAGCATCTGTATAGCATCCCGGATATCAACATTGGTGACCTCTCCTTGGGGTTGCAATTCAGGTGTATTGGGAACCCCTTGATACTAGGGATCAACATTCCATATAGCAGGACGACCTCAAACAGCACTTCATGGAGGCATGATCTGAAAAGATACGCATAAGCACGAATTAGAAAGAGACTTTTATTGAGTTAAACACTATCGCACGATAAGAGTATGAAAGAATTGAGATACTTCCTAAATGTCACAACCTCCTAATTATAGATGTGGCGCACTTCACACCGATAATCAGGACTCTAGAGACACAACTATATAGACACCCTAGGACTCTTGAACTCTGTGCTCTGATAGAAAGTTTGCCACGCCCTGAGCCTACACCCTTGGAGTAACTGGCACTCGAGAACCATTGTTGGACCCAAGCAAACCCATGGCATGGCTCAATACTTAGTGAAAGACTTAACAATATATGAACTCAAAGTAAAGGTTTCTCAAAAATCCTCAAAGTAAATAACTAAGAATATTTAGAAAATGTTCAACTAGCCAAAAGGGGCAACTCAAGTCTTGAACATTAACATTTGAAAATGGAAATGACTTCTTAAAATACTATTGTCTATGATAGACGTTGGGACAAGACCCACGACATCTTAACAAGACTTATAAGTAAATGTGGGACCCTCTGAAAACACAAGGAGGCTCACTAAAGCTAACAAGGCCTGCAAATAGAATCAGGGGAGCGCCTGTTGATGACCCTGAATACCTGTATGTGCATCGTGAAAAAATGCAGGAAAATGGCGTCAGTACATTGAATGTACGACTATGGAAGGGGAACTTTGAAGCATAAACATAAGCTTTAATAGATAAAAGGGAAACATACTTACATCGTATCAACTCAACTCGACTCAAGAATACTCAATTCAACTCAAAATGAAAGCAATGATAGCAATATACAAAGCTTTCAAAACAGTACATAATAACTCAATGCAGATGAAAATACATAAATAAACTTTTTACTCTTATTTAGGATATTCTCTAACCGACAACCATCACTATGAGCTATATGATGATACAATGTCTCATCCACGCTGCCAGAATTGTCTTATACCTTACCGAGGTATAGAACACCTCAACTAAGTAGATCCACTAAGCTATGCTTAAAAAGCAATATGGAATCATCTAAGAAGTATGACCCTTTACCTAAGTTGTCATACATGGTTTATGAGGACTTTGAGTTGTATGAACTCATCCCCATATCGGTGCTCAATACTACTCCCAATAACATAACTCATGCTCATATGTTTAAAAATATTTACTCATCCTCAAACTTTGAGATTATTACGCAAAATGTTCTCTTAAAAGAGATTATGCTCAAAACTCCTCATGAACTCACTTGGAAATCAAGGTTTCATCTCGTGTTAAATGTAAAAGTATATACTCCTGGGAATACTTAGTTCCCTTATAATCATTTTCAAAAATGAAGCTCGACTCTCCTAATCCTCATACTGAAGTAATCAAGTCTTCAAACAAGTTTTAAAAGGTTGCGAAAGACTTCTCAAAATGACTCAAAAAACTCCCTTGAACTTTACTCTTAACTCTATCATGAATTTCAAATGTGAGTTCTAGAATTATGATTTGGATATCCAGGATTTCTCAATGATTAGATGTAGTTTGAATAGTTCTAATCAGGAAAAGAGCGAAGATACATTTTAAAAGAACTCTGACGGAACGAAAGACGGAAAACGGACGAGGGCATGAGACTCTGGCGCATTCCTGGCACAAGCCACCCCTTCCCTAGAATGTTTTGACGAATTTTTCTTCTCAATTTTTTGTCCTATTTCACCTAGAATCAATGGTTTTGTTCAAAACTTCCTTAGATTCATCAACCCAATACAAGTAAATCAAAATCTACTCAAAATCCCTCAAGAACAACCCTCAATTGAAATATCTTCACCTCAAGGACTCATCAAAACCCCATTTACAAATAATGAAGAATGAAACCTCAAGAAAACTCATCAAGAACTCAAGAACAAAATCTCATGGAGGAATTTGATAAGGAAAGTGATGATTGGCATGAGGGAAAATTAAACAATCACAATGAAAACTTCCATTCTTCGAAAGGATCAAATCCTTGGCAAAATTCCTCAAAGATCGCAAGAACTCTTGAACGCATGAATATTTTCTCCCTTTTCTCCTCTTGAAATTTTCCCTAACCTTCAAAACGTTTTAGGCTTTAGCGTCAACTGATTTTAATCAGATTTGACCTCTAATTGGGTGAAAAAAATGTGTAGACTTAGTGGAGTAGGGAAAAGACCAAAATACCCCTCCTTAATTCGAATGAAATGTTTTAACTAGAAAGGTTGTACTCAAATGGGCATATCTCCTTCATCCGAACTCAGAATTTAGAAAAATTGGTGGCATTGGAAAGAGGACTCAAAGATCTTTCATTTGATATCTCATGGTTCACCTAGCTCATTCTGTTCTGAAAGGTATGGTCGTTTGAAGTTGACCCAAAACTCACAATCTAAGAGTAACTTGTACAAACCTCAATTTAGCTCTTCCGCCATACCGGGATGCAACCCACTACAGCGAAGATGCAGATAATAGCTTCCTAGCCAGCCCAAAGAACAATTTTTTTCTCTGATAATTCTTTCTATGCAATTGAATGAGTTCTAATCTCTCTATTTGAGTACTATACAGATTCTACAAAAATGATGGGTGTCAATACTCAAGAAGGTCTACCATTTATGATATTTCCTGATGTAGCTAGTCGGGAGACGTATTGCAACTATAAAGGAATGATATTATGCTATGAAAGGGGATTTAACATGCAGAGGGTGGAGTGAAGTTTGGTTATTTCCACACCCGGTTGGAGGAACTTGATTGGGGCCCATTGGTGGAGGTTCCCCCCCCCCCTCACATGATCTGGTTAGGTGAGGGATTTTTATACTCTCCCCCCGAGCATTTGGAAAACTCCAGCCCAACCATCTGCATATGGGGAGTGGCATGGCAGTGGATCCCTAGACGGTCAACGAGGTGTTGAAGGTGTCGAAGCTCTCGAATACTTAGTTTAAGGTTCAACTGAGGGGATGGACATGAGGTGGATTTGGGACACACTAAGCGAGGAGGAGTTCTGGGATGAAGTCTATTGTCCCACCATCAATGGTATTACCAGCCTTCCATTTAATTGCTGACGCCAAGAGGTGGTTGACACTAGTAGCCTCGAGGATTTTTCGAACAACTATTTTTCTCAAATTTAAGGAAAAATGATTTCCCTTCAAAAATTAAGGAAAACTTTTCCAAAACTCTCCTCCAACCTAAAATTACATTTTTTTCTCTTACATCACGCCGACCCCCAACCCCCCCCCCCCATTTTAAAGAAAAAAATCTATTTATTTTGTCCCTACCCAGGCCCACCTACCCCCAAACCAGCCCCTCCCCCAATCAAAAAAAGTAACAACTTAAAATTTTGTTTTTGAGAAATAGTTCAAATTTTAAAATTGTTGGTTTTTTTTACCACGCACAACTCCTGACTATCCTTAACCCCCCCACCCTCCCCCCCACAAAAAAAATTAAAAAATTGTTTTTTGAATTTTTTTTAAAAAAATTCAAATTTTCATTTTCCTTAACCCGCACCTACCCCAACCCCTTACCACCCCCACCCTAAAAAAATTTAAAAATTTGTTTTTGAAAAATATTTTCAATTTGATATTTGATATTTGATTCTTTAGCCCACCCTATCCCCTACCAGCCCCCCTTCAATTTTATTTCCAATTTTCATTTGCTTTTAAAAATAATTTAAACTTCTTTTTTGGGAAATATTTTTAAAGTTTACTATTTTATTTTTGTACCCCACCCTGACCTCCACCCACCCAACCCCCTACCAGCCCACCCACCCCCCACAAAAAAAATTAAAAAGTTCGTTTTTGAAAAAATATTTTCAAATTTTAAAATTTAGTTTTTTACCTCACCAACCTCGACCCTGAAGCCCCTACTATCGCCAAAAAAAATAATTTAAAAATTTGTTTTTAAAAAAATATTCTCAAATTTTTTTTAAATTTTTTTTAACCCATACCCCTCCTCCCCCCCCCCCCCCCACACACAAAAGAAATTTAAATTTTTTAAATTTTTTTATCAAACCTCAGTTTGAAAGTTAGGTCCCAAATCAGGTGTGGTTGGATTCCGGTTTGAAATTAGGGTCGACATTCCGATTTGGAAGTTGAATCTTGGGTCTCACATCAATTGTCGGGTCTCGATTCGAGTGATAAAGTTGAAATCCTGATTGATGAATTGCATTAAAATTCGAGTGTCAGGATAGGATATCTAGTCCCATTCGAATGTTGGGTCTCGGGTCAAAAGTAAGGATTAGGTCCTGGGTTAGATATTAGGGTTGAATTTTAGATCTGTTTTTGGGGTTGTATCCTAGTTTGTGTGTCGGGGTCAGGTCCTAGATCGATTATAGAGGTTGGTTTTCGGGTTAAAAATTATTTTATACTCTCTAGTAAATAATAAAAGAACTTTTCTTTAAAAAACTTTTCATTCACAAACCAAACACTAAAAAATATTTTTCGAAAAATAGTTTCTACCAAATAACCAAACATGAAAAATGAGTCAGAAATCCACTTTTTTTCCAGGAATATATTTTCCTTCATACCAAACACACCTTTAAGGTGAAGTTGAACCTCAAATAGAGGATATAAATACCGTAAAATTTTGATTGAATCTTGATTAGAACACCCACAAATCTTTTTTGTAACTTAGTATCTTCTGTAGGTTGTATGAAGTGACTTAATATAGTGTAGGATGTTTGAGTTGTGTGAGTGTTTTTTTTTTTTTGTAGTACGTGTGTTTTTTGTTGGCATAAATGGGGGGATAGGGTTAGTTATTTCTATGAAATGGAAAATGTTATCGTGACATAATGGGAGGTAAGGGGTTTTAAGGCGAAATTTGGTTTTATTTATTTATGAATAGAATAAAATATTATAAAATATAATAATAAAAAAGCTAAATGGCTGAGTGAGTGGGTTTGGGTTTAACAAATTCTTTTTTTATACTAATAATAAATATTGAAAAGTTAAATGGATAGTTCTAAATAAATGTAGTAAATTTTAGGTTTAGCAAACACAAAAATCTTATTAGTGCTTTATAACTACAATTTTGCTATTTGCGCTCTATAGCAAATATAATTTGCTATGGAGCATCAGATTTGTATAAAATCGCAGGCAGCATCTGATTGTATAAAATCGCAGGCATCAAATTTGTATAAATCGGGGGTCTGTGTCTATGAAAATTATGTTTGTATATGTATATGCTATTTGTGTTTGTATATATGCATAAAACTTGAATTCGTATACAATTTGAATCGAGTTAAACAATTATATTGTATATCAAATCTCTCTCTCGCTTTATACAAACACAAATTATACATTGTATTTTGTATAATTTGTGTTTGTATAAAGCGAGAAAGAGAGAAAGGCAAACGAGAACTAGGCAGCGGGAAATTTGTATTTGTATATTTATAAGTGTATTGGACGAAGAGCTACGTATTTGTATTTGTATTTGTATATAGATTTCTCTCTCGCTTTATATAAACACAAATACAATTTATACATTTGTGTTTGTATAAAGTGAGAGAAGTGAGGGAGAGTGGTGAGCGAGATTCATGGATAGTGGCAAGCGAGATTCAGGTGAGAGAGGCGAATGTATTTGTATTTGTATATACATTTTTCTCTCGCTTTATACGAACACAAATGCAATTTATATATTTGTGTTTATATAAAGTGATAGAGGCGAGAAATAGTGGCGAGCGAGATTTCTGGGGAGAGAGGTAAATGGCAAAGTTTTTGCTACGGATTAGAATGAAATGAAACTGTGGTTATAGCTTTTATTTTGAATTAATAGTTTGCTATTTCATACAATTTTCCCTTGAAAAAACTACTAAAAGTATTAGCTATCAAAACTAAGTGAGAAATATTGTTTTTAAAATTTACTTTCTTTTGAAAAATTAAATCAAAACATATTTTAAAATGTGACTCCATTTTTTATAGTTTTCCAAATCTTTTCAAAAATAAATTTAGTAATATAATATAAAAATAAAAATATATAATTTAAACCCGAAATAAATATTTAAACATTAAAATTTGTGTAAATCTTAGGTTCGGTCAAAAATAATTTTTCTATAGTTTGCATTTGTTCAAGCAATTCAATGCACATGATCTCAGTCGCCGAGTTAGGTCAATTAATTAAATTCGGTTCATAATATTCCATTCGCATCATGGATTGTCATTTACTCAACATCTATGCATTCGCATGACACTTAAGGCCAGATACTGATTGAAACCTTCCCGGTTCCAATTTTCATTCCTTGCATCCCTACAACTGTTAAAGTAATGACTCTGATGGTCGTTTTTCAAAAGTTTCATGAATTTACCTTTAGCACCCCAGAAAATTTTTGAGCTAAGACTTGAACCCTTCTTCGTTGTGAGTGGGACTTTACCATGGAATTTAAAATTTCTTAAGTGTCAAGGTCAAGGCACTAGATATAGCAACTTAAGTTTCAAAAAAAGTTAAAGAGAATTCATTCCTTAGTTCTTTTAAGTTTTGGGTCAACTTCAAACGACCATAACTCTCCGTACAGAATGATTTAGGAGACCCATAAGATATCAAATGAAAGATCTCTGAATCCTCTTTCCAACGCCACCAAGTTTGCTAATTTTCGAGCTCGTATGAGAGAGAAATTCCCTTTTGAAGTCAGGCTGTCCATTTAAGGAAAGTTACCCGAAGTAGGAGGGGTATTTTAGCCTTTTCCTTAACCCCACTTATTCTAAACGTGAATTACACCCAATTAAGGGTCTAAACCGATTAGAATAAGTTTCATTCATCACCAAAACGTTTAGGGTTTTAGAGAGAAGATTCAAGAGGAGAAAAAGTAAAAATTTTCAAGCATTCGTTCAAGAAATTCAAGATTTCACCAAGAACCTAGTTCTTTGAGGTATGTGAGCTTCCATAGTATTGGATTTGTTCGTCCACACGCAAATCATGAGTTTCTTTTACGAATTTCATCGATGAGATTGCGTATGTTGATAATCTTGATGAGTTTTGGAGGTTTTGTGCTTTGTTCTTTGATAATGAAGTTTTTGTTGAGTTCTTGAGGTGAGAGTTGCGAATGAGTGATTGTTTTGGTAGGTCTTGATTAGGATTTCTACCTAAGTGTGTTTAGTATATGAATCTAATTTTTTTTGGAGGAAATGATTAGAGTTTAGACAATGTAGGGCTGAAAATTGAAGAGGAAATTCGTCAAGTTTTTCTCTATGGAAAATGACTGGGGCGGCGCGCCCTTGTTGCACCTGAGGGGCTGGCGCCCTATGCCTTCAGTTCGCCCCAGACCAACCTCAGTCAACTAAGGGTTGGCGCGGTGTGCCACTGTTGTGCTATGGGCGTTAGGTCCTTATAGCCTCCGTTCTTCGTTCCATATTCGTTCTTTCAAACACATGTCTTCGTTCTCTTACTGATTTTTACTATCCAAACTACATTTAATTAACAAGAAATCCTATATATCAAATCATGATCCTTGAATTCATAATTCAAATTCAAGGAAAAGTTAAGAGTAAAGTTTGAGAAAGACCATTTGAGTCATTTTAAGGAGTCTTCCACAATAACTTATAAATTGTTTCAAGACTCAAGTAAGTGAGTATGAGAATGAGGAGAATGTATTCATGAGTCTGTATTATCATTGAGATCCTTGAGTCGAGTTAAGTCATGCCCATAATTCCGCATGAACTCCGTAAATAGAGTATCTCTGAGAAGAGTAGTATCTTCAAGTTCTAAGTTCTTCAGTATTGAGTTTCTAATCCTTTTTAAAACTGTATTTCATAAATTTTGATACATATATGTTATGCAATGAGATCCTTGAGTTGAGTGGGTCATACTCATAATTCCACATGAACCCTATGAGTCAAGTATTCATGAGATGAGTAGTTTCATTGAGTCCTTAAATTCTGGAGTCATTTAGTTTCGACTGTTGAGTTCTATAAATGGTTATTGAAATCCTTGAATTGAGTCATTCATGTCCATAATTCGGCATGAACCCTTTTTTGAGAAGTCTTTTACAATTATTCATAATTTGTTTAAAGGCTTGAGTTAATGAGTATGAGGAAGAGTGGAGTCAAGTTTCATTTTCTTTAAAATGAATATATGTGAACTAAGTATTTCTAAGACTAAATGCTTTCACATTTAAAAGATGAGGAAACTGAGATTTCCAAAAGAGTTTTGAGTGGATTGAGTACCATCACTTTTAAGAGAACGATTTTTTGAGTAATAATCTCAAAGCACAGAAAGAGTTATGTTTTCTTTAAAACATATGAGCTAAGTATATTTTTTGGAGTAGTATTGAGTACCGAAATGGGGGAAAGTCCTAATAACTCACAACCCCCATAAACCGTGTAGCTTACGTGGGTAGAAAGGATCATACTTTTTAGATGATTCCTTATTGCTTTTTAGCATGGACTAGTGGATCCACATGGTTAGTAGGTTCTATAACCCGACCAAGTATAGAACAGTTCTAGCAGCGTGGGTTAGACGTTGTATCATCACATGGTTCATAGTGATGGTTGTCGGTTAGAGAATCTCACAGATAGAGTTATTTTGTATCTTTACATACAAATAAGAGTTAGTATTGTATTTTCAGACTATTGAATTATTATTGTATTTTTGCATACAACTGAGTTATAATCTAATATTTTAAAAAGCTTTCTAGATATTGCATCTTTTATTTTTGCTTTATCCTTAAGTATCCGGAGTTGAACTATGTTTCACAGAGTTGAGTATCTTATTATTGAGTTAAGCCCTATTTCTCTAATTTGAGTTGAGTTATGTTTCATGGAGTTGAGTATCTTATTATTGAGTTGAGCCATATTTTCTCTGAGTTGAGTTAAACCATGTTTCACTGAGTTGAGTATACTACTATTGAATTAAGCCCTATTTTCTCTGAGTTGAGTTGAACTATGTTTCATTGAGTTTAGTTGAGTTGAATTGAGTGAGTTGAAAAGAGGTAAGTATGTTTCTTTTCCATCAGTTCAAGCTTATGTTTATGCTTTAGAATTCCCCTTACATGCTCGTATGTTCCATGTACTACCATTTGACTTGCATCATTTCATGATCTATATATAGGTATTCAGGATCATCAACAGTCATTTCGTTGAGGTCATGTGATATTCCAGTAAACTTTGGTGAGCCATCTTATATTTCAGAGGACTTCACCTTTATCTTACAGTTAGTAGTTTTGAGATGTCGTGGGTCTTCTCCCGATATCCTTATTTAATAGTAGAGGCTTCATAGATTAAAAGAGTTGAGGAGTTTCTGTATTTACTTTTATTTTGAGTATTGTGCAGAATTTTAAAAAGGTTAGGTATTTTAGTTCAATGAAATTTAATTTAGTTTTTATGTTTTTATATGATTAAGTTAGTCTTCCGCTGTAGTCAGCTAGGATGAGGGTTCTCTTAGGGACCAACAATGGTTCTTGAGTGCCGGTCACGTCCAGGTTGAAGGTTCGGATCGTGACAAACTTGGTATCGGAGCACAGAGTTCAAGTGTCCTAGAGTGTCTATGAAGTCGTGTCAAGTAGCATCTTATTTATGGTTGTGAGGGCCCCACCTCTATAAATGAGGGACTACATACATATAGGAAAAGTTTCCCTTCTTTCATACTCTTAATCGTGCAATAGAGCTATGTCATAGAGACTCATTCTAACTCGTATGTTCTCATATCCATTCAACTACCCCTCATACTAGAGGTGGTTGAAAAGCAAAGTCAGTTCTTTATCAATGAGATGCCCTTAGCAAAATCCTGAGGAAGTCATGAGACTCCAGAGGGGATTTCGAGAAGCCCATGAGTGAATTAAGTGTTAAATATCAAGGGAATGCGCTCATGTTCATATGAACTGTGAGTTCAAGCTAAAAGTGAGTTGTACTATCTTCTTAAAGACCTCTTTCAGTTGAGATCCTTATGAGGAAGTATGTTTAGAGCTTAGGTAGTATTTTCATCCCAAAAAGGTAGCATGTGTTACAGAATTATGAGCAGTAGTAGTGAAACTGCCCAGAGTTAGAGGAAAGTAAGCAGAGGTTCATTAATCAATGAAAGGGAGATAGTGATGGGGCAGATTATGTTACTACAATCCCAAGTTAGTTATAAGTGACGAGTTCCTTTATGAGTCCAATAAGAATAATAATGTTGTAGGTAATTCTTAATAGAAGGAAGAGGAATAGTTACTAGTCCCCATGAGATAAGAGTATAGTTTTAATCAGAATAGAGTTGCTTTCGATGTTCCACCGTGTTAGAGGAGACTAAATATATGTGTTGAATAAGAGAACAGAGTATTCATAAAGTGATAGATCTATGTTAGGCTTATGATTTGTTTGAGAGGGTCATGATGTTCCGAAGGTTATGGAACCGATTAAGTAATGAGGTATGATAACTGAGCAAATAGTACTTAAGTTGTGAAAGGGGATATAGACCAGTTTAGAGATGATAAAATAGCTCCAAAGCTTCCAAGTGTCATCTTTAGACCTAAGGGGGAGATGATAAGATGAGAAATCAAGTCCAATGTTGAGAATAAGATAGTAATGAGCTCAAAAGAGTATGGGAGATATATTTTCAGAAGTCCCTTTTGTAGTGGAGTGATGTTAGAAGGAGAAGATTAATGTTCTCATCGTGATAATGATGGTCTGGTAATTCCACCTAATGTTATAAATGAGAATGAAGAGGAGGATGAGTTTTTACATGAGAAATAGTTAAATGACAACCCTTAGTTGGTCCCGAGTAGTAATGCGGGAAATTCTAGTTGATCTGGCAGGGATGATGATAGAATGAGAACTTCTTAAGGAGTTGGTTAGTAAGAGTCCATGGAGTGGTTAGAATACTAAGCTTGAATGTGGTGTTATTAAACATGAGGTAGTTCTTGATATGAGCCCAAGATTGAGTAAATGAGGTGGTAAAGAGTAATGTTCTTGGGATGAGACAAACTATAGAGAGGTATAGAACCCGAACCTTAGGATTTGGGTTAAGCTTGAATATAGTAAGAGTGTGTCGTTATACTCAGGCCTTGGTAAGAGAAGTCATGTACCCTCGGGGGAACTATGAGTTGCAGCCAATGAGGTACGGGATAAGGAAAGAAGAGCGTGGTTGAGGTGTGTTGCTAAGCTTAATATTTAGCAGTCATATTACTGATATGCTCAAATTACACATCCCTAAAGAAGTATAACCGATCATTATCAAGTAAAGAACCCAACTTGTAGGTTGGGGTCGATCCCACGAGGAATACAGTTTAGACTTAACTTTAACTTACAATTTTATTCGTTTAGTCAACTTATTTCCTAGACAAGTAAAGGGGGGGGGGGGTTTGTATAACAAATAACTAATTGTTGTTTAGAGAGCAATTGAGCAAGATTTCAACTTTAGTTGTTATCAATAAGTGAAAGTAACTAGGGTGTATGTGCTCCCCACAAGCTCATAGCGGGGTAATCCTAGTAATAACAATCATTTCCCAATGTATTACATGCAAAGTGGCAAGTTATATATCTTTAAATCCTTGGTCCGGCAAATAGAGAATTTCACCCCGCACCTTGGTCCAGCTAAGTAGATATAATTTACTAACACTTACCTTTACCTCATATTAGATATCACATCAATGTATGGCTTAGTTTTCACCCTCGCACCAATTAACATTAGACTATTAGATCGTATCACACTAAATCTATGTTGATAATTCTTTTCTTATTAACTACCTCCTTGGTCCGGCAAGTAGCAACAATGCAAGTTCTAACATTTACAACCATTAAAAACACTTCTAAACGAAAGAATTATCAATGCATGCAACAACACTATTGAAGAATTACTTAGTTACTATTCATACTTTGTTAGTCGCTCATGGTTCCCACAACCCTAGTTGTGGATTTAGTTACTCGTACTAGCAAGAACACAATTCATATTGTTATGAGAAGAATTCATGAACTTACGTAATGAATAGAAGAAATCCATAATCTCCAATTTAAATTCAAAGCAAGAATTTATAAACCAAATGTAGGAAATCAAATTGCGAATGTTTGCACGTTAATTCCCAAGAACACACCAAGCACTAGAATTAAACAATAGTGGCTAATCCCAAAATAAGAAGAATGAAAGAACCCTAAAAAGTATCCCCTTAAAATAATTATTTCTATGAACTATTTATAGATATAGAAAAAAAAAACCTAAATAAAATAAATGAGTCCAAATAAAATTAGGAATCCAAAACCAAAAGGAATTGGATTCCTCTTTTTTTTTCCTCGCGTGAATGATTTGCTTTTTCGGTTGCCGCCGCCTTCATAATAATAAGAACCCTCCGACAGCTGAGACGTGGCAGCCGCATGTTGTTTGAATTGCACATAACAGCCGTCTATTTCTCTTGGCTGCCAAAAATTGCCGCGTGGCAATGGTGGATTGGCAGATTTTGAATTCTGCTGCAATTTTGCATCTAACAACCTTTAAATATAAATATACTATTATATTAAATTTAATCTATTAAGTTGTCTGTTTGATTTCCTTCTTCAACCTTCCATCTTTAATTTGTTTTAGCTCCAAACTTCTTCATTTTTCCACCAATTTAATCCTACAAATAAAAATATATTATTTAGCACAATCCATAAAACTAACGCTCAAAAAAGACAAATATAAATAATAAATGTGAGGCAAATAATAATTAAAAATATATATATTGGTCTCACATCAACACCCCACACTTAAACTTTTGTTCGTCCTCGAGCAAACATTAAAGCGCATCTCAAAAAATCAATATAGGAATGTCATCACTTAGGCTAATACAAACAATTAGGTCATATACCAATTTCAAAACATCAAGTACACTTCTCAATTATTATGCAAGACATCCAAATAAACAACAAACCTATAACCTCCTAACCTCAAGGAAGGACTTTGAACTCATCAAATTTAAGCTTGCTCATCTACTCTCATCAAAGAAAGCTAATAAAATCATATATCTATCATGAAACAAGTGCCCTCACAAAAAGAAATAGTCCACACACTCAATTCAAAAGGTTGAATATAAATTAAGGACTTCATATCAAGAACAACTCCCACACTCACAAACAAAATTCACATCCATGCACAAAGAACCTTAGGCTTGCCCATTATGTACATCTCCACTAATTAAGCATATTTGAATAGAATCAAATAGGACTTTAACGGGTTGTAATGTAGGCTAGGGGACGGGTAGGAAAACTATATAATAGTGACTTACACTTCCTTAAGCACTTTGCACTTTAAGACTTTATCACCCATTATTTTCTTCTCTTTATTTTCAGCCCACTCTTCAACAATTAGTTCACAAGTAGTTCTCATCATCTCAAAAATGCTTCAATCGTTTTTTTGTTTAAAAAATTTCCTTCATAATAGCCACCGTCAAATTACATATTTTCCATGCATTAAGGTGCACAATGTCCTTGGAAGGACCAGGGCCATCATCAAGGTAACTTTTTTTTTTCATGTCACATTCTTTCAAAGAGGGCTTTTAAGCACTTTGTAGCTATCATTAATTACCTTTTTAGTCAACCATCCCTTTTTCTCAGAATTGATAATTAGAATAAGTCCTTTTTCTCAAAATTGATAATTAGAATAAGTCTATGTTATAATGCTCCAGGAAGCAAGGTGCAAAAACTAGGGATTCAACAAAATAGTCAAGGGTAAAATATGGCTACCAACAAAAGGCTAGAGGTTCAAAAGGGCTAACTAGTGATAAAATATCTGAAAAGGCTAAAATTTACCAGACAAATCAAAGAAAGCTAAGCATATTATCATCTCCTAAACAAAACATCACTTTTTATTTCGCTTCAATAACATGCAAGGCAAGTTCTAGACTAAGATGCTAAAATTGAATAAATAAATTCTCACCACACATGGCACAAGTATCAATCAAGATGGATCAATTCCACTTCTAAGAGAGACATGATCATAACAAACTACAAAATAAAATAATCTATATACAAAGGCACAACCATGAGCTTAGATGTCAAAGAGTCTGCATTATTTTTTTTTAATCAAGCATTCACAAGAAAGTACTACTCAAAAATTAGGCCTAAATAGCAAGTATCACACCACTCAAAAGGGTCTTTTCTTTTCTCTCAAAATAAATACCTAAAAAACTTATTCCTAAAAAACATAAAAAGACACTCGGTTCAAAGGGACTATCCTTAGGAAAAGAACCAAAAACAAAAGCCAAGAAACACATGCTAAAAAAAGAAAAAGACTGAATAAAACAGTAAAAACTAGGAATTCATTCCTTCACCCCCACAGTTAAAAATATGCTATGTCCCCAAAGTATCAAATAAAATTTAAAACAAGGGTTAGGAAAACTCCTTGAGGCCTTATGGCCTAGCTAGTAGCATGTTCTCTTTATTTTCATCAAGGGTCGAACACACCCCATACTTAAGCTCAAACATGCTCCTTTGTTTCAATTTTTTTCTTTTTTTTTTGGGTACTCAAACTTCCCCTACTCTGCAAAAACAAGATAAAAAAAGTGACACTAATAAAATAAAAATAAAAATAAAATAAGAACTTACACTACTAATTGGGTTGCCTCCCAATAAGTGCTTAATTTAACGTCGCGGCATGATGCAGACACCTTAGTTACTCAGATTCCATCTCCTTCATTAGCCATTTTCCTCAAAGTTTTTCTCAATTCAAGATCGTAGGGGGTCAAGAATTCACATAGACTCCGTGTACTTGGCATACACTAGAGTTGAAACCTGTAGAAAACAAAACTAAAAAAAAAACGTAAAATCGGGAAATACTTGACTAAAGTTCAATAATGTAGTTAAACTTAATCTAAAAGCCTTATGCCTCGGCAGCAGCGCCAAAAATTGATACTCTCAAATTACACCTCCCTAAAGAAGTATAAGCGATCATTATCAAGTAAAGAACCCAACTTGTAGTTTGGGGTCGATCCCAGGAGGAATATGTTTTAGACTTAACTTTAACTTACAATTATATTTGTTTAGTCAACGTATTTCCGAGACAAGTAAGTAAAGGGGGGTTGTTGTGTAACAAATAACAAATTGTTGTTTAGAGAGAAATTGAGCAAGATTTGAACTTTAGTTGTTATCAATGAGAGAAAGTAACTAGGGTGTATGTGTTCCCCACATGCTCATAACGCGGTAATCCTAGTAATAGCAATTCTTTCCTAGTGTATTACATGCAAAGTGGCAAGTTATGTATCTCTAAATCCTTGGTCCGGCAAATAGAGAATTTTAACCTGCACTGAGGGAATGAATTCCTACTTTTTACTGTTTTATTGAGTCTTTTCTTTTTTTTATGATGGATTCCTTGGCTTTTGTTTTCGATTCTTTTCCTAAGGATAGTCCCTTTGAACCAAGTGTCTTTTTATTTTTTTTAGGAATAAGTTTTTTAATTTTATTTTTGAGATAAAAGAAAAGACCCTTTTGAGTGGTGTGATACTTGCTATTTAGGCCTAATTTTTGAATAGTACTTTCTTTTGAATGCTTGATTAAAAAAAACTTGAAGACTCTTTGACATCTAAGCTCATGCTTGTGACTTTGTATATAACTTATTTTATTTTGTAGTTTGTTATGATCTTGTCTCTCTTAGAAGTGGAATTGATCTATCTTGATTGATACTTGTGCCATGTGTGGTGAGAATTTGTTTATTCCATGTTTCGCATCTTAGTCTAGAACTTGCTTAGCATGTTATTGAAGCGAAATAAAAAGTGATGCTTTGTTTAGGAAATAATTATAGTCTTTCTTTGATTTGTCTGATAAATTTTAGCCTTTTCAGATATTTTATCACTAGTTAACCCTTTTAAGCGTGTAGCCTTTTGTTGGTAGCCATATTTTACCCTTGACTATTTTGTTGAATCCCTAGTTTTTGCACCTTGCTTCCTTGAACATTATTGCATAGACTTATTCTAATTATCAATTCTGAGAAAAATGACTTATTGTAATTATCAATTCTGAGAAAAATGGATGGTTAAGTAAAAAGGTAATTAATGATAGCTACAAAGTGTTTAAAAGCCTTCATTGAAAGATGGTAGTTTAAAGAACAAGTAAACAGGATTCAAACTTTGTTGTTATCAATGAGAGTGAGAAACTAGAGTGTACGTGTTTCTCATAAGCTCATAACGTGGAAATCCTAGTAATAGTATTCCTTTCCTAGTGTATTACATGCAAGGTGATAAGTTATATATATCTAAATCTTTGGTCCGACAAATAGAGAATTTCAGCCCGCACCTTGGTCCCGCTACATTTGTATAATTCACTAACCCTTACCTTTACCTCAGATTAGACATCACATCAATGTATGGCTTAGTTTTCACCTTCGCACCAATTGACATTAAACTATTAGATAGTATCACACTAAATCTATGTTGATAATCCTTTTCTTATTAACTACCTCCTTGGTCCGGCAAGTAGCAACAAGGTGAGTTCTAACGTTTGCAAACGCTGAAAAGACTTCTAAACGAAAGAATTATCAATACATGCAATAACACTATTCAAGAATTACTTAGTTACTATTCATACTTTGTTAATCACTCATGATTCTCACAACCCTAGTTGTGAATTTAGTTACCCATAATACTAAGAACACAATTCATATTTGTAGAAGAAGAATTCATGCACTTACGTAATGAGAAGAAGAAGTCCAAAAACCCAACTTGAATTTCAAAGTTCAAAATCTTCAAAACAAACTTAGGAAATCAAAAATTGCTAGAATTGCAAGTTAATCTCCTAAACCAAAAACTAGAACTAAAGTAATAGTGTCTAGCTTCTAAAATCGAGGTTTACATGCCCTATATATAGAAAAATATGTCCCAAATAAAAAGGAAACGAAATAAGGAAATAAAGTTTTTTGACGCGGTTTCAATCTACGACACTGACCTACGGACCGTGGACTGACCTACGGTCCGTACGTCCCTTCTGTGGTTTGGGACTTAGGTAATTTTCCAAAACTCAAAATCTCCAACTCTCAGTAACAATTGATGGATCAGCAGAACGGACCGTGGTTCGATCCACGGTCCGCAGATGCTCTTTCATATCTCCATACTTAAACTTTCGAAATCAAGTATTGGAACCCCCTTCTCTGAATCATTTGATGGAGCTGTAGGACGGCCCATAGGTCGACCTATGGTCCGTTATTCGTAATTGTGGTTCCACACATGGTCAAGAACTCCCTAATTTTCCTTCATGCCTTGCCTGTCCATCTATGCCTACCACCTACAGAACGTGACTGGACCTACGGTCCGTAGGTCACGTCCGTAGATGCCCTTTTCTGCACAATTCTTCAGTTGTGTCTCTCTACTTCCACGTCTGAACTTATTTCCTGCAAACATAATAAAAAAAACACATTAATACCAATACAAAATGGCTCTAGACACACACAAATCTTAAGTGAAATGTATTAAAAATACCATAAACTCACGATATATCAACACCCTCAACTTAAATTCGTTGTTTGTCCTCAAGTGACGCAATAACACTCTAAACGACACTTGTGTATAAGCATCCATTTAAACCCAAGCAATCACATGGCTTTCTATCCCAACTCTCTTTGATAGTGCAAATCGTTTCACTTAGATTCAACAAGCTAACTGATGCAGATCAAAATATGACAAAGATCGACCAATAGACACACAACATACATTTTTTTCACAATCGCAAAGGTACCAACTTTTCGACAAAGTAACTAGTGCCCTCACTTCAAACGAAATCCACTTTCACACAATGAATATGAGTTTAAGTAAAAGTTCAACACTAACGCTCATAAGTAACTTCAAGTACAATTAGTGCTCAATACCATAGGTTTGCCCTTAATTTCACTGCTTAGACTCTCCAAACTAGTTGCTAGGATCACTATAGGACTTTCTTAGCTTGTAACGTAGGCTCAGGGTCAGGTGTGGTACATTGAGTACTTTTTAGTGACTTTTTGCCCTCCTTGACATTACATTGGCTTTTTACCTCTTCCTTGACCTACTTTTGGCAACTTTTCATCCCTTTTTCTTTCCCTTTCTCTTTTCAACCAAGGATGTGACTTTTGACTTTGTGACACTTGTTTATCTTTTCTTTTTGACTTTCTTCTTTTTCTTTCACTTTATTTTTCTTTATTTCTTTTCACGATTTCTCTTATCGCATTCTTTTGCCTTTCTCGCACAAAGTCACATCCTCTTTGTTTTGTTCTTTTTTTTCTTTTCAACACTAAACTCTTTTCATACCTTTTTTTTTCATTACGTTTCCTCTTTCATCGTCACCCTCAATTTATGCATTTTTCCTTAGTTGAGGTGTATATTGTCCGATGTCGGACAAGGGCCAAGATCAAGGTCACATTTGACTTAGCCTCCCTCAACTTAGGCTTTTAGCTTAAGTCAAGGTGCACATGTCCAAGGAGGGACCGGGGCCAAGACAACATTTTAAGGGAAGGTGAGTTAGGTGAATCAAAATAAATGGTCAATTTCAGGCTTAAATATTTGGATCAAAAGGGAACAATGCTACCATTTGGTTAGATCATTTTAGGCTTAAGAGGACTAATTTGAACAATGGCCTATGATCACTTCCCAACTTCTAGCCTAGATTATCCTAGCAGGACCAACGGGGCAAGTTCTAGATTGGCACAAAACTGCCTGAACATTCAACTAGAGTATTACAGTACCCAGTTCAAGTTTTTAGCTTAAGTCATGGGGTCACATCGGTTCTTATCATGTCACATTCAGAGCCAACACATTCAACTCATTCTAGCCTACAGATTTTAGCACATATCACATTTTTTTGGATGGGTATCATTTTCTTCTTTCATGCTCATGCCATCATGCTTTATTCTTTCTCATGCTCCGACACATACAATCCTAACACATGCCGGTTCAACAAAAATAAAAACATTCTCTTGAGGGAAAAAAACATAGGTAAGAAAACCCCAAGAGAGGACTATGAGTTGGGTTACTGAAACTTCACCCTATCACTCATAATCCGTTTACCCCACCCCAAACAAAATAAAGTGTTATTATCCTCAAAGCACACAAAAATAAGCAATAAAGAGTAGGGTGAAGGTGAAGCAAACCTGTGGCGCAAATGCGCCGAAGAACTCAACAAGCGAGTGGGTTGGGTTTCCCGAAGCCCGCTAGTTCAACATGGGGAACGCCATCAATAGCGCTTCCATCTACATCACAACACCATCAGTAGTGCTTACATCATCTCTCACAGTAGCAACAACCTCAGTAGCAGGCATAGAACACGAGGCCCCAACAACACCCTCACACACCCCCTATTGGCGTAATTCTTCATCCACAATGGAGGCTCTCCTAGCCTGCTCAATCTGCTGGCGCTCTCGCTTCTTCATCTGTGCATCCTCAGTAGCATCAGAAGTGCAACTGGAGTAGGGCCTCTTCCCTCGAGCACGTGTGGGCTCAGGCTATGTTATGTCCTCTACAAATAGGGCATCAAGCACCGCATCATCAGCTGGTACAGTAGAAGTGGACTCTGGCTCATCTGTAGGTGGAGCAAGGATGGTATCAAGATCGGCCTGGAGACTATCCAACTCCTTTCGGATGGAAAAGACATCAATAGTGGGGGCTGGTCGCTCAAGGACTCACAACTCAAAGGTGTCCAGGTGCTTATTAACGGCCTGGACCTTCAGGTCCATTATATGCTCCAATAGCCGGTCCATCCTAGCCTCAGACTCTAAAATAGACAGCTACATCAATGGCTTCACATGCTGAAGTAGTGTGGTCATATGTGCCTCCAACTTTTGAACACGAGCAAGGGGCACAATAGTGGATCCTAATGAAGGGGTGGCTCTAGATGAGTTAGGAGCCCCACTAGCAGCCAAAAAATGGGAGGACGGAGCATCATCAATAGTGGCGGAGGGACAGGCTCATGACCCTTCATCTGCTCCATATTTGCAACTAAGTCTGCACCCAGTGGAGGTACCTCAACCTGTGGCTCTCATCGGGGCGCAGCTATGTTGGCCTCATCCCTAATCAGGACGTTGTCTACAATTTTGGTTGCCTGCACCAGCTTGTCACAATGCCAAATTGGAACCCCAGCATCTCTACACAGCTGGAAAATAAGGCAAGGAAAGGGTAAAGTGGTGGTAACCCGAAAAACCCGCTCATGGATCTTTACATGAAGTATGTGGGGAAAGTCTATCTCATACCTAGCTACCAAGGCAGCAACCATCACATCACGGTCCTATGTATGTGCATTGTCTGCCTGATTAGGCTACACTCGGTTTTGCACTAATAGCTAGAAGAACTTGGCCAGAAAATTCAGAGTGGCCTTCTTGATCCCTAATCTCGATGTGTTGACCCACTCAGCGCTCTTCGTCTGTAGCAATATAACTCTCCAACAAGTGTAATACGGTCTCCCTTTTCTCTGCACTCTGCTGGAACTCCCCGCTACACACAATGTCCCATCTGTAGTCAAACTTGATCATGTTTAGTGCCCAAGTGTGGGCTGGGCCATAGACAAACCGAGGGATGGTGATCTCAAATTTATTCACAGAAAACCCATGTACTAGTGTAGCTGTGAGTGGTGTTTGGGTTGCAAGCTTGGCATTTTTGTGAATAAAGCCTCTGAGAGTGGCTGCATAGGAAGCATAGAATTCTCTCACGATCTCCTTGCTATACGTCTGTGGTTCCCGGGCCATCCACTCACACTTATGTTGTTAGAAGAGTCGGTGGATGTCGGGCATAGTATGCAGGCTGCCCGTGAGTACCATGTGCTCCTCTGTAACTATCTAAGCCATCATATTCTTCGCGGTTATCATCATGGCATCCCTATATATCTGCAAATGACCATCTACACACTACCTATTTGGCTCCTCCGCGACTAGGCAGGGTCAGTGTTCGGTGGCACTGGAATATCCCCCTCACTAGTAGCCTCATCAGACGAAGTAGCCCTACCATGTGAACTTGACCCGGATGTGGAGCCAGAACTGGAGCCGGAAGCAGCGGTAGACTCAGAGCCGGAAGCAGAACCAGCTGGTGACCCAATTAGTGTATCCTCCTCATTAGACTAGAGGCAGTGACTACGTCGAGAACCACCTATCGGGATTGGTTTTGAGTAGTACAGGGTGCAGTTGGGGATGTCCTCGTAGTAGGTGGGACATAGGCGGGATCCTTCTCCGCATCAATATCTTCATCAATGAGCCGCAATATTGGTGCAACCGACTTTGACTTGCCTTTGCGGCGTAGACCAGAGCTTTTTTGGGAGGCATAGTACATGTGGGGGCTTAGTTAGTACCAAAATAGACCACTGACACACTCGAAAAAAATTCAGACCAAAGAACGAACCAAAACAAAAACTAAAAAAAATTCAGACAGTAACTCCAGTGGCCACCTACGGTGGGTACATACGGTCCGTAGGTTGACCTACAGTACATGGGTCCCTTCCGTAGGTCAAAAGTCCCAAGAAGTTGGGATCTGATGGGAACCACGGCTGTGTAGAATGGTTCGTAGATTGACCTACGGACCGTAGTCCACCTTCGTGGTTCCACACTTGGTGAAATTTCCATGTGCAACAGGCCCACGGACCTGATCTACGGTCCGTAGATGGGATCTCGTGGGTCAGGTCTGTGTTAGGTATCAAACATGCCTCATGTTTAAACCATTTTTTCACAATTTCAAACATTTAACCTAAGTCTAATCATGCATTTCAACACAATTTATGATAGTTCGTCATCCCTAGGGTTCCGATTACTCATTATTTACCATTTATTTCATAAAAAACTAGGAACCCTAGGTCGAAACTTTCATTTAGACAATTGTTCTTTGATTTAATTTATTACAATGACAACACAATCACATTCTATCGTCCCATGGGTGCTTTTATTCTATTTTATCATGCAATTTCATACAACAAACACCCCAAGGTCAAGACCACTTCGTGACTTCATGTATGGAGCAATGAATATCGAAATTCAAAGTTAAAGTGAAGTCAATTACCTTACAAGTATCGAAAGTGGGTGATTGTGTTATGACAATGAACTCCTTAGACCTTTTGCTAGCCTGTCGATACCGAACCCAGCCAATGGAATCATGTGGAATGGAGGTGATGATTTAGGAGGGGAGTAAAGAGATATGGAAATATTAACAAATGAATGGGGAGTGATCTGTGGGATTTGGAAGATTAATGGAGTGATTTTGGGAGAGGAAGGGGTTAAAGACGGTTGGGAGGGAATTTTGAATGTGGGGGATGAATATAAAATGAAGGGGTTTTAATTTAAAATTTGTCCGGGTCGGGTCAGGCGAAACTAGGGTTTGGACCCACGAGACCCCGTCTACGGTCCGTAGGTCAACATACGGATGGTAGATCGGGTCCGTAGGTCACTTTAACACTTAGACAAAATTAGAGATCTCACGTGGGATGTACGAACACCATTCACGATCCGTGGATGGAACCACGGACCGTCGATGGGGTCTGTAGACATCTGCACAACTCTGTTTGTGCAGATTTTGTCTTTTGCTCCTGCACATGGAGCAACCATTAGGCCTTTCTTTTTACATTTTCTGGACACTTTTTAGACACGGACCCTATGCTATTAGCCAATACTAAAACAAAAATAATGCACCTATCTAAAGGAATACAAAAATAGCAAATAAACAAAGAAAACTACTGAACCGAAAAGAAAAACCTATAGTTGGCAAGAATGTACATCTTGGGTTACCTCCCAAGCAGCGCTTGATTTAGCGTCACGGCACGACGTAGGCCTCTTGATTACTCAGACTTCATCAAGATAGTAGCATTAACCACCTCTTGTACATTTTCTTTTTTTCCCAGATAAACCTTTACCATTTACCCGTTCACCTTAAACCTTGTCCCCTCATTGTTTTCGAGCTCAACCGCTCCATGTGGGAACACTTGTGTGACTATGAATGGCCCGGTCCATATGGACTCGAGCTTGCCAGGGAACAAGCGCAACCTAGAATTCAATAAAAGTACAAGATCACCCACAACAAATTCTCGCTTTTCAATCCTTTGATCATGATACTTCTTCATCCTCTCCTTGTACAAGGCTGAACTTTCATACGATTTTAGGCGAAACTCATCAAGCTCATTCAAGTCACTTACTCTCTGATTCGATGCGGTGCCCCAATCCAAATTTAGCTTCTTTAGACCCACATAGCCTTATGCTCTAGCACAACCGGCATATGGAAAGACTTCCTATATACAAGTTGGTAGGGGGACATACCTATGGGAGTCTTGAATGCGGTGTGATGGGCCCATAGAGCATCATCAAGCTTCCTGGACCAATCGGTTCTTTTAGCATTCACAGTTTTAGCAAAAATCTGCTTGATCTCTTGGTTGGACACTTCAACTTGCCCACTAGACTGCGGATGGTAAGGAGTGTCTACATTGTGGCGGGCGCCATGTTTCTCGAGTAGCGCTTTGAACAACTTATTATAGAAGTGGGAACCTCCATTATTGATAATCGCCCTAGGTGTACCAAATCTAGAGAAGATATTTTTTTTCAGGAATGCGGTGACACTTTTACCTTCATTGTTGGAAAGCGCAATTGCTTCCACCCACTTCAACATATAATCAACCGCAACGAAAATATACTTCATCACATGTGAACTCACAAATGGACCCATAAAATCAATGCCCCATACATCAAACAAGTCTATCACCAATATCGGATTCATAGGAAGCTCTTGCCTCTTTGAACTTCCTCCTTCTCTTTGGTAACGGTCACACGACTTGGCGAAATCATGAGCATCTTGGTGGATGGTAGGCCAGTAATACCCACACTGCAAAATTTTATGTGCAATCCGAATACCACTATGATGCCCACCAACAGGCGATGAGTGACACGCCTCTAGTATACTTAACATCTCAACCTCGGGCACACAGCGACGAATTATCCCATCAGCACAACTACGGTACAAATAAGGCTCATCCCAAAAGAACTTCTTCACATTATGCATAAACTTTTTCCTTTGGTGAAAAGACAAATCAGATAGCACCAGATCACTTGCCAGGTAGTTAGCAAACTCTGCAAACCAAGGAATCTGATCATGAGAAGCAGACAATACATGTTCATCTAGAAAAGCATCATTAATTTCAGCCCTATCACCTAGCTTGAGCATAGCTTCTTCCTCCAATCTGGACAAGTGATCGGCAACCTGATTTTCTGTCCCCTTTATATCTTTCACCACAAAGTCGAACTCTTGCATCAACAATACTCATCTAATCAACCTCGGTTTTGCATCATTCTTAACCATCAAATACATCAATGCAGAATGGTCAGTATGCACTATGACCTTAGTACCAAGCAACTAGGATCGAAATTTCTCTAATGCGAAAACCACCGTAAGAAGCTCATGTTCAGTCACTGTATAAATCTTTTGAGCCACATTTAGAGCTTTACTGGCATAGTAAATGGGATGAAGAATCTTTTCTCGCCTCTGTCCCAATACCACACCAAGCGCCACTCCGCTCACATCACACATTACTTCAAACGGTTGCCCCCAATCAGGTGAAATAATGATAGGTGCGGAAACTAGCTTTTCCTTCAACTCTCCAAATGCTCTTAGACAAGCATCATCAAAATCAAACTTATACTCCTTCTCGAGCAGTTTGCATAATGGATGTGCAATTTTAGAGAAGTCCTTGATGAACCTCCAATAGAAACCTGCATGCCCAAGAAAACTCCTAACACCTTTAACAGAGATAGGTGGTGGAAGCTTTTCTATTACGTCGACTTTTGCTCTATCAACCTCAATACCCTTCTCAGAAATCCGATGACCCAGAACTATCCCCTCTTTCACCATGAAGTGGCACTTTTCCCAATTGAGCACAACATTGCACTCTTCACACTGTTTCAGTACTTTGGCCAAATGGTCTAAACAACGATCAATAGAGTCATCTCCCACAGAGAAATCATTCATAAATACCTCAATAGTTTCCTCCACCATATCAGAAAATATCGACATCATACAATGTTGGAAGGTTGCTGGAGCATTACACAACCCAAATGGCATCCGTTTCAAGGCGAAAGTCCCATAAGGGCAAGTGAAGGTGGTCTTCTCTTGGTCTTTCAGAGCTATAGAAATCTGATTGAGCACAAATAACCATCAAGAAAACAATACCAACCCTTACCAGCAAGTCCGTCCAACATCTGATCTATGAACGACATAGGGAAGTGGTCTTTTTCTGTCCAAGCATTTAATTTCCGATAGTCCATACAGACTCTCCATCGAGTCCCGAGCCGCATCGAAACAAGCTCGTTTTTTGCATTCGGAACCATAGTCACCCCACCTTTCTTGGGCACACATTTAACAGGAAAAACCTAACTACTATCTGCAATGAGATAAATAACTCCAGCATCCAGCCACTTGATGATTTCCTTTTTCATTAACTCTTGCATAGGTGGATTTAGTCTTCTCTGATGCTCAATACTAGGTTTGTGATTCAGCATGAGTTGGATTTTATGAGAACGAATGCCAAGAGGGATCCCAATAATGTCCGCAATAGTCCACCCAATAGCCCGCTTGAACCTCTTCAACACGGAAACCAGTGCCTCAACTTGTGTCACATTGAAATCTGTCGTAATGATGATCAGTAAACTACCATCTCTCCCCAAGAATACATACCTCAAATGTGATGGTAGAGCCTTAAGCTCCAATTTCGGAGCCTTTCGTCTTACAGGTGGAGAGGCGCGATTCTTCATGTCTAACTCTAATATCTTTGGTTTTGAACGAAATTCGAACCTATCAAGCGCGGTGACCAATTCATCATAGTCTTCAATACCATCACCCTCAAAATTCATCATTATCGCTGCTAGTGTATCAACACCCAATCTCTCTTCAATAGGAACCTTAGAACCACTCTCTACAATATGATTCACCACTAATACCTACTTGAGCTCACTACTCTGCTTCATGGATCTGCAAATGTTGAAAGTTACCTCTTTATTATTCAATCGAAACTTTATCTGCCATTTCTCCATATCGACCAATGCGCGCCCAGTTGCAAGGAATGGTCTCTAAGGGATGATGGGAACCTCAAAATCAACCTCACAATCAAGTATCACAAAATCCGCCGGAAAGATAAAAGACGCCACCTTCACTAGTACATCTTGGAGCACACCAATGGGCGTCTTCACAGTTCTATCGGCTATGAGCAATCGCATCGCAGACGATTTTGGATCTCCCAAATCCAACTTTTTGTAAATGGACAATGGCATCAGATTAATACTAGCACCCAAATCACACAGTGCCTTAGAAAAATGCAACAACCCGATGGTACATGTAATAGTAAAGGCACCAGGATCTTCCTTTTTCTGCACAAGGGACCTTGTAGCAATAGCACTACAATGTTGCAACCTATCATCATCTTCAAAATTCACGGCCCGCTTCTTAGTCATAAAATCTTTCATAAACTTCGCATACCCAGGCATTTGCTTCAAGGCTTCTATCAACGGAACATTGATGCAAAGTTGTTTCAATATACTAATAAACCTGCGGTATTTCCCTTCTTCAGTCTTCTTCAATAACCTCTATGGGAATGGAGGTGGAGGTCTAGGAATGGGAACAACTTTCTGGGTTATCTCCACTTCCTTCTCTGTAGCATTCTCGAACTCTCCAATAACCTCTATCTTATGATCATCTTTACTAACCTCAACTTCAACCTCAAACGGCATGGGTGGATCAATGGTCTGCTTACCCCCTCAAGTAGTGACTGTCATACAATGCCTATCATTCTTTGGATTTTTGATGGTGTTGCTAGGAAGTGTGCTAGGCTGACATGGATTGACTATAGTGGAAAACTGAATCATCTGCTTCTCAAGTTGCTTGATCGACACTTCATCAATACGGTGGTTTGGCACACTTCTTATGAAATCAATGAATCTGTCCCACGAACTACTCACAGATTCTCCAAGTAGTGCTACGAAGTTGTAGAGTTTATCTTTGTGGTTCAGTTCCCATGAACACTTTACGTATTGATCCCATGTGTGAATTGAGTAATAAGGAAGCTTAGAAAACCATACAGCAACATCTCCGGTCAATGATAGAGGGAAGACTCTCAACCCAATGACATCCATGTCAAAATCCAGTCGACCCATGCAATTCTTGCAAAAACTCCTCAACTTGCCATATGCCCATGCAGATCCTTCGATGCCATACCAAAGAACAAACCCCTCGATGTAAGCATCTGCAACAGACTGCTCGTCACCACGAATTATACGCTCAAATTACACCTCCCTAAAGAAGTATAAGCGATCGTTATCAAGTAAAGAACCCAACTTGGAGGTTGGGGTCGATCGCACGAGGAATATGATTTAGACTTAAACTTAACTTACGATTATATTCGTTCAGTCAACTTATTTCCAAGACAAGTAAGTAAAAGGGGCAGGGGGTTGTGTAATAAATAACTAATGGTAGTTTAAAGAACAAGTAAATAGGATTCAAACTTTGTTGTTATCAATCAGAGTGAGAAACTAGGGTGTACGTGTTCCATATAAGCTCATAACGCGGTAATCCTAGTAATAGTAATCATTTCCTATTGTATTACATGCAAAGTGATAAGTTATGTATCTCTAAGAAGATTAAGAACCCAATTTGATATGAAAGATTTGGGAGACTCAAAGTCCCAAATCCTTGGTCCGGTAAATAGAGAATTTCACCCCGCGCCTTGGTCTGGCTACGTGTGTATAATTTACTAACCCATACCTTTACCTCATATTAGACATCACATCAATGTATGACTTAGTTTTCACCCTCGCACCAATTGACATTAGACTATTAGATAGCATCACACTAAATCTATGTTGATAATTCTTTTCTTATTAACAACCTCCTTGGTCCGGCAAGTAGCAACAAGGCGATTTCTAACGTTTCCAACCGCTAAAAAGGCTTTTAAACGAAAAAATTATCAATGCATGCAATAACACTATTCAAGAATTACTTAGTTACTATTCATACTTGGTTAATCGCTCATGGTTCCCACAACCCTAGTTATGGATTTAGTTACCCATAGTAGCAAGAATACAATTCATATTTGTAGAAAAGAATTCATGAAGTTAAATAATGAGAAGAAGAAATCCAAAACCCAACTTGAATCTCAAAGTTAAAATCTTCAAAACGAATTTAGGAAATCAAGAATTGCTAGAATTGCAAGTTAATCTCCAAATCCAAAAACTAGAACTAAAGTAATAGTGTCTAACCACCAAAAACGAGGTTTACATGCCCTATATATAGAAAAATATGTCCCCAATAAAAAGGAAAAGAATTAAGGAAAAAAGTTTATGGAAACGATTTTGATCTACGACACTGACCAACAGACCGTGGAATGACCTACGATCCATGGTTTGGGACTTAGGTAATTTTCCAAAACTCAAAATCTCCAACTCTTAGTAACAATCGACGAATCAGCAGGACGGACCATGGTTCAATCCATGGTCCGTAGATCCTCCTCCGTAGCTCCATACTTAAACTTTCGAAATCAGGTACTGGAACCCCCTTCTCTGAATAATTTGACGGAGCTGCAGGACACCCCGTAGGTCGACCTACGATCCATCATTCGTAATCGTTGTTCCACATTTGGTCAAGAATTCCCTGATTTTCCATCAAGTATTGCCTGTCCATCTACGCCTACCACCTACGGAACGTGACTGGACCTACGGTCCGTAGATCACGTCCGTAAATGTCTTTTTCTGCACAATTCTTCAGTTGTGTCTCTCCACTTCCACTTCTGAACTTATTTCCTGCAAACATGATAAAAACACATTAATACCAATACAAAATGGCTCTAGACACACACAACTCTTAAGTGAAATGTATTAAAAATACCGTAAATTCACGGTATATCAATATCTCTAAATCCTTGGTCCGAAAAATAGAGAATTTTACCCCGCACCTTGGTCCGGCTACAGTGTGTATAATTTACTAACCCTTACATTTACCTCATATTAGACATCACATCAATGTATGTCTTAGTTTTCACCCTCACACCTATTGACATTAGACTATTAGATAGTAATCACACTTAATCTATGTTGATAACTTTTTTCTTATTAACTACCTCCTTGGTTCGGGAAGTAGCAACAAGGCAAGTTCTAACGTTTGCAACCGTTAAAAAGACTTCTAAACGAAAGAATTATCAATGGATGCAACAACACTATTCAAGAATTACTTAGTTACTATTCATACTTTGTTAATCGATCATGGTTCCCACAACCCTAGTTGTGGATTTAGTTACCCATACTAGCAAGAACACAATTCATATTGTTAGGAGAAGAATTCATAAACTTACGTAATGAATAGAAGAAATCCATAATCTCCAATTTAAATTCAAAGCAACAATCTTTATAAACCGAAATTAGGAAATCAAATTGCTAATGTTTGCAAGTTAATTTTCAAGAACTAGAATTAAAGTGGCTAACCCCAAAATAAGAAGAAGAAAAGAATCCTAAAAAGTATCCCCCTTAAAATAATTATTTCTATAAACTATTTATATATATAGAAAAAAAAACCCTAAATAAAATAAATGAGTCCAAATAAAATTAGGAATCCAAAACCAAAAGGAATTGGATTCCTCTTTTTTTTTTCCTCGCGTGAATTATTTGCTATTTCTGTTGCCCCGCCTTCATAATAATAAGAACCCTCCAACTGCTGACACGTGGCAGCTGCAGGCTGTTTGAATTGCACATTACAGCCGTCTATTTCTCTTGGCTGCCAAAAAGTGCCACGTGGCAATGGTTGATTGGCAGATTTTTTATTCTACCGCAATTTAGCATCTTACAACCTTTATATATAAATATATTATTATATGAAATTTAATTAATTAATTTGTCTGCTTGATTTCCTTCTTCAACCTTCCATCTTTAATTCATTTTAGCTACAAACTTCTTCATTTTTCCAACAATTTAATCCTACAAATAAAAATATACTATTTAGCACAATCCATAAAATTCACGCTCAAAAAGGACAAATGTAAATAATAAATGGGAGGCAACTAATGATTAAAAATATGTATTTTGGCCTCACATCAATTACCCCAGGCATGATATTCCTATTCTTACTTCATTCCCAGATTTCCTTTGTTTCAGATAAGGTAACTTCAGAGACAGTGTGACTATGTTCACGACAACATCATTCTTGATTTAGGTGCTATAGATGGTACGCACCAACTCTTGGTATGAATCAGTAGAGCATGTGTTAGTAGGCAAGTTCATGAGTCGGAAGAGATAGTGCGAGTAACCCAGTACCATATCCAGTCTAGCTATCATTCGAGGACGAATGATCCCAAGGGGGAGATAATGTAACACCCTAGAAATTTTTTTAGCTGAGACTCGAACCCTTCTTCGTTGTGAGTGGGATTTTACCAAGGAATTTAAAATTTCTTAAGTGTTAATGTTAGGGAACTAGATATAGCACCTTGAGTTCCAAAAAGAATTAAAGAGAATTCATTCAAGTCATTCCTTAGTTCTTTTAAGTTTTGGGTCAACTTTAAATGACCATAACTTTCAGTACAGTATGCGTTAGGAGACCAATAAGATATTAAATGAAAGATCTCTGAGTCCTCTTTCCAACACAACCAAGTTTGCTAATTTTCGAGCCTGTATAAGGGAGATATGCTCTTTTGAAGTCAGGTTGTCCATTTAAGAAAAGTTATCTGAAATAGGAGGGCTATTTTAGTCTTTTCCATACCCCCCCCCCCACTTATTCAAAACGTGAATTACACCCAATTAAGGGTCTAAACTGATTAGAATCAGTTTCATTCATCCCTAAAGTTTTTACGGTTTTAGAGAAATGATTCAAGAGGAGAAAAAGTTCAATGTTTCAAGCGTTCGTTAAAGAAATTCAAGATTTCGCCAAGAACCTAGTTCTTTGAGGTATGTAAGCTTCCATAGTGTTGGGTTTGTTCGCCCTCACACCAATCATGAGTTTCTTTTATGAATATCATCCATTAGATTAAGTATGTTGATAATATTGTTGAGTTCTTAAGGTTTTGTGCTTCGTTCTTTGATAATGATGTTCTTGTTGAGTTCTTGAGGTGAGAGTTGCGAATGAGTGATTGTTTTAGTAGGTCTTGATTGGGATTTCGACCTAAGTGTGTTTAGTATATGAATCTAAAATATTTTGGAGGAAATTATCAGAGTTTAGATGAGGTACGGCTGGAAAATTGAAGAGGAAATCCGCCGAGATTTTCTTCTGGAACATGGTTGGGACGGCGCACCCTTGTTGCGCCTGAAGTCCTGGTGCCATGTGCCTGCAGTGCACCCTAGACCAGCCTCAATCAACTGAGGGATGGCGCGGCACGCCCCTGCTCGCCAGAGGCGTCAGCTCCTTTTTGCCTCTGTTCTTCGTTCCGTATTCGTTCTTTCAAAACATGTATTCATTCTCTTATTGATTTTTACTATCCAAACTATATCTAATCATCAAGAAATCCTATATATCAAGTCATGATCCTTGAATTCATAATTCAAATTCAAGGAAGAGATAAGAGTAAAGTTTGAGAAAGTCCCTTTGAGTCTATTTAAAGAGTCTTCTACAATAACTTATAAATTGTTTCAAGACTCAAGTAAGTGAGTATGAGAATGAGGAGAATGTATTCATGAGTCTATATTATCATTGAGATCCTTGAGTCGAGTTAATTCATTCCCATAATTCTGCATGAACTCCATAAATAGAGTATCTCTAAGAGGAGTAGTATCTTCAAGTTCTAAGTTCTAGAGTATTGAGTTCCTAATCCTTTATAAACTATATTTCATAATTTTGGATTACTATATGTTATGCAAGGAGATCCTTGAGTTGAGTGGGTCATGCACATAATCCCGCATGAACCCCATGACTCGAGTATTCATGAGATGAATAGTATCATTGAGTTCTTGATTTCTGGATTCATTGAGTTTTGAGTGTTGAGTTCTATATATGGTTATTGAAAACCTTGAATTGAGTTGTTCACGTCCATAATTTGGATGAACCCTATTTTGAGAAGTCTTTTACAATTATTCATAATTTGTTTAAAGGCTTGAGTAAATGAGTATGAGGAAGAGTAGAGTCAAGTTTCATTTTCTTTAAAATGAATATATGGGAACTAAGTTCCCAAGAGTAATATTTTCACATTTAAAAGAGGAGGAAATTGAGATTTCCAAAGGACTTTTAAGCAGTTTGAGTACCACATCTTTTAAGAGAAATATTTTTGAGTAATAATCTCAAAACACATAAATAGTTATTTTTCTTTAAAACATATGAGCTAAGTATATTTTTGGGAGTAGTATTGAGCACCAATATGGGAGAGATTCCTAACTCACAGCCACCATAAACCATGTAGCCAACGTGGGTAGAAAGGGTCATCCTCTTTAGATGAATCCTTGTTGATTTTTAGCATAGACTAGTTGATCCACTTAGTTAGTAGGTTCTATACCCCGACAAAGTATACGATTGTTCTGGCATTGTGGGCTAGATGTTGTATCATCACATAGCTCATAGTGATGGTTGTCGGTTGGAGAATACCCCAAACAGAGTTATTTTGTATCTTTACATACAAATAAGAGTTATTATTGTATTTTCATAAAATTGAGTTATTATTGTATTTTTGCATACAACTGAGTTATTATCTATTGTTTTAAAAAGCTTTCCAGATATTTCATATTTTATTGTTGTTTTATCCTTAAGTATCCAGAGTTGAACTATGTTTCACAGAGTTGAGTATCTTATTGTTGAGTTAAGCCTTATTTCACTGAGTTTATTTGAAATATTTATCATGGAGTTGAGTATTTTATTATTGAGTTGAGCCCTATTTTCTCTAAGTTGAGTTGAACTATGTTTCACTGAGTTGTGTATGTTACTATTGAGTTGAGCCCTATTTTCTCTGAGTTGAGTTGAACTATGTTTCTTTGAGTTGATTTGAGTCAGTTGAGAAGAGGTAAGTATGTTTCTTTTCCATCAGTTCAAGCTTATGTTTATACTTTCGAATTCCCCTTACATGCTAGTATATTCCATGTACTGAGCCATTTGGCCTGCTTCATTTCATGATGCAAATACAAGTATTCAGGATCATTAATAGGCATTTCGTTGAGGTCATGTAATATTTCATTCAACTTTGGTGAGCCATCTTATATTTTGGAGGACTTCACCTTTATCTTATAGTTAGTAGTTTTAAGATGTCGTGGGTTTTTTACTGATATCCTTCTGTGATAGTAGAGGCTTCATAGATAGACAAAGTTGGGGAGTTTCTGTATTTACTTTTATTTTGAGTATTGTACAAACTTTTAAAAAGGTTGAGTATTTCAGTTCAATGATATTTAATTCAGTTTTTATTCTTGAGTTAGTTTTTCGATGTAGTCAGCCAGGATGAGGGTTCGCTTGGCGACCAACAATGGTTCTCGAGTGTCGGTCATGTCTAGGGTGTAGGCTCGAGTCGTGACAAACTTGGTATCAGAGTTCAAGTGTCCTTGGTTGTCTATGAAGCCGTGTCAAGTAGGATCTTATTTATGGTTGTGAGGGCCCCACTTCTATAAATAAGGGACTACAGACATTTAGGAAAAGTTTCCCTTCTTTCATACTCTTAATCATGCAATAGAGGTATGTCATATAGACTCATTCTAACTCATTCATTCTCATATCTATTCGACTACCCCTCACACTAGAATTGGTTTAAAAGAAAAATTAGTTCTTTATCGATGAGTTGCTCTTAGCAAAATCCTGAGGAAGTCATGAGACTCCAGAGAGGCTTGCGAGAAGCCCATGAGTGAGTTAAGTGTTAAATTTCAAGGGAATGCGCTTGTGTTCATATCAATCGTGCGTTCAAGCTGAAAGTGATTTGTACTCTCTTCTCTAAGCCATGTTTCAGTTGGCATCCTTGTGAGGAAGTATGTTTAGAGCTTGGGGTAGTATTTTCATCCCAAAAAGATAGCATGAGTTACAAAATTATGAGCAGTAGTAGTGAAACGACCCAGAGTTAGAGGAAAGTATGCAGAGGTTCAGTAATCAATGAAAAGGAAATAGTGATGGGGCAGATTATGTTATTTCAATCATGCACTCAGTCAGTTATAAGTGACGAGTTCCTTGATTGATTTAAGGAAAATTATCTCCTAAACCTTGTATTATATTAGAATTTGGTACTTTATTTGGTTCTTGTGTGTTGGGAGTAATGGGAATGAGGTGAAAGATTTAATTGTCCACTTGATACATTTAAATGAATAAAATGGGTTTGAAATGAAAAAGGTTATGTGATGAACATGATGATGTGAATTGTCTTATTGTGACCCTTGTTGATTGATTAATGTAATGCTTGAAAATATGAATGTGGACTTGAAATATATGATTGGTTGTCTCTTTCGTGTGGTGTGATATTTCTTGTGTGCATTGATTGTTAAACACCATGATGAGACATGTGATGAATTATGATGTCGAGGTCTTTGTTGGCGAGTACAATTACGTCGAGGTCATTTCTGAAAAGTATTTATAATGTCTATGGGAAATGGTTTCGGCTAGTGATTTGATATAAAGCCAATGGAAAATGGTTCCGCTATTGATTTGATATAAAGCCAAAGGAAAATGGTTCCGACTAGTGATTTTATTTAAAGTCGATGGAAAATAGTTCCGGCTAGTGATATTGTGCCAATGGAAAATGGTTTCGACAAGAGATTGATTATTGTGATTTGATGCATTTGATGCTTATGCTTGATTTGCTTGCTAATTGTGATTGATGTACTTGTTGCATGTGAATGAACTACTTGACTTTGCGATTGACTTATTTGATTCGTTTGATTGTTGATTTGTGACTACGGATTTAGGGATGTTGAGCCTTGTCAGATATGTATTATAAGCCTCCAGGAGAAGTGAAACAACTTTCTAGAATGATTTATAGCCTCTAGGAGATTAAACGTGGATATCAACACACTAATCCTCATGACTCTATTTGACATTTTCTCTTGTATTTAGAGATGAATAATCTAGGCTCTGATACCAAATCGTCACGACCCCAATCACCGTGTTGTATGGTAACACACTATAACACCAAGATAGAAAAATCCTTACACTTATTTAAAATATGAAATGTGAAAATAAATAACTTTGCAATATATTAACTTTTTTAATTTTGAAAACAAATTGTCAAATTTGATGAAATACATTGTCTTGGAAAAATACCCAACTCTCTCTCCCTAGGAATTAGTCTAAACAATTACACGATCTTCTAAAGAGTACAGTTTATGAAAGAATTAAGACACAACTCCCACCATAAGGAAAGAGGAATAGAAGTTGTCGGAAATTGTCTTCGTCTTCTCCTATGAATATCACTCATGCAACCAAACTATGTCAAGTGGAATAACAAGAGTAGTGCCAGTACAAACAATACGTGCTGGTAGGCATCCTCGGCCGGCCCAAAATCACTACATAACATCATGTAATTAATCAGAAGAAACATGTGATTTGAAAATAAATTAGGACTCCAATCCGTTCATTCACCACTCATACTACAAGTACCATTACCTTGAAATACATCACTCTATCTCAAATCACCCCACCTCCTTCCACTATCAACTCCACATCTAGGCCATTCCACCCTCATAAGTGATCATAGCCTAATATTTGCTATCATATAGAAATTCCTTGAATACAAGTTCATTGCTAACTTTGTTAACTAGTCTACTATTCTCTCTCAAGTTATCATGCCAACACCCTAGCCCTAGACCAATTTAGTAAACCAGTGTAAGACACTTACTAAACCATCTTGACTCAAATCCCCCTTATCAGATATGTCTCTGAACACCTAGAGTGACAAAACCATACAAGCCTTGGAATAAGCCAAACTCTCTGTCAACATCATAATTTAGCAATGCTACAATTACACAAAATATGAATAGGTAACCATAACTTAGTAAAACTGATAATATACAATTATAACCCCCGTAAGAAATATAACCCTGACTCCTAGTCCTACACTGGACTTAACATTCACAAATCACATGATTCCTTACATTACAATAAGTTATATTTGATTCACCACACTTTACAATTATCTGAACATTTAAGGATATCTTAAACATTAATACAATATTTAGCATGTAATCCTGGTCCACACAAGGACCATCACAACATTTAAATACAATAATACTGCAACTTAAGGACCAATATGTGTTAAATATAACACAATAAATACACTATGTTCTTTCATGGAATCCACACACAAATTCTTAGTGTACCAGTGTGGTACCCGAGCCAACTATTGTTAGTGTACTAGCGTGGTACCCGAGCCAACCACATGATATCCCATACCATACATGGCATATGAGTCAACCGTTAGTAAATATGTACCGTGTGGTACCTAAGCAAACCAACAATCACAAACATCATACACAATCACAAGTATAACCACACTTGAAGCCACATGTAAATTAAACAGGTTCAATGCATGAGACATTGAGACTTATCAACGTGATGTCATTTCACATTCCTTCCTTACATTTTTCCACATGCATTGTACAAGGAATACTACAAAGAAGTTAACATGCACACATTACATAACTTGGAAAATAAACATCCATCACATATTCGAACGAATTAATTCCTGAACATTCCCTACTCATAACCCAAAATATCCACAATTACCTTTTTTCGGGAATAACACCCAACAGTCACTAGAAGATCAACAATAACTACATAATTTCATCATAGGCCTAAACCACAATTAACCACACATTCAACCTTCTAGACTCTGTGCCCGAAGGCGTAAACATGCATTCTCTAACCACCAACAAGATATAGTGTAAGTAACGGTAGATATACTAATAAGTTTTTAAAAAAAAACTAGTCTACCTGAATGCCAAGTAACTTCTGGCAGTGGCGGAACTAGAATTTCGGCTATGAGGTATCAAAATATAAAAAGTAAAATTGCATAGAAGCAGAGGAGTGTCAATATATATATATATATATATATATATATATACAAAAAAAATTATTCTAGCCTAACTGTCTGACGAAGGAGTGTCGGTCGAAACCGCTCAACAACATGTGGCTCTGCCATTTGTTGTTGGAGAATTTTGGTCATGAGCTTTTGGCTCCATGGGGTGAATCTAGATAGACACAAATTGAAATTCCATGGTGTTGGCCCCCTTTACGCTAAAATTCCTCCCATCCATTCGTCTCAAGCTTTGAGTGGTCTAATAGAGTTCTTAGAATATCACCCATCTATTTTACCACTAAAAGAGGGGAGGTCGATTAAAACAACTCACGTGTTTCCCAAGTTCTGCCTCCGTTGGCTGTAACGACCGATCCCGTTGTTATGTGTAAACTAACTTTGAAAAAAAAAAGTAGTCAATTCAAGTCACTATAGTGGCCTGGAGGCTTTTATAGCAGAATTGCCCAAGAACATTTTGGAGAAGTAAGAGGGTTATCTAGGAAAATTTTAAGTAGTTTTTCATAAGGAATCTTTGTAAAGGTGATAAATTTGATCTCCTAGTTTTTTCGATTCCGAGAACAATTTTGTACTAAAAAAGGAGTTCAATATTGGGCTATATATATATATATATAAATATATATCTTTGTGTGTGTGTATATATATATATGTATGTGTGTTCATGTTAAGTGTTCTATGTGAAATTCTTGTGTAATGCATGTTCAGGAAATAAAAGGTGAATGTGAAATGACGTCATGTTGATAATCTCATGCAATGAACCTCTTTAATTTACTTGTGATTTCAAGTGTGGTTATTAATTATGATTTTGCATCACATTTGTGATTGTTGGTGGGCTCGGGTATCACACTGCTATACTAACATTTTGGGTGTGGGTTCCATGAGAGAACCGATTTAATTCTTTGTAATTTGATGGTTACATGTTGGTCTATGAGTATCTGAGCTTGAGTTTAAATGTTGGGATGGTTCTTCTATAGTACAAGTTTACATGTTAAATCCTTTGGATGATGTTTAGGGATCCTTGATGGTCTGGTTATATTACTTGAAAGTTTTGATGAATTATATATGATTTGTTGTGCTAAGGTTGTTCAAGTTTAGTGTGCATATCAACTCAGGGTCAGGAATGATTCCAAACTATGTTATACTTGTGATTATAATTGTATGTTATCTATTTTGCTAAGTTGCGGTTACTAGGTTAGGCTAATGACTGGGGTTTGGGGAATAGTTTAAATGTTTGGACTAGTCATGGTTCAGTGTTAAGAATATATTCATAAGGGGGATTTTAGGCAATGTGGTTTAGTAAGACTTTTGTACATGGTCTTCTAAAATTGGTCAAGGTTCGGTGTGTTGGCATGAGAACTTGAGGGAGACTAGTAGGTTGGTTAAAAAAGTAGTAACAATGTGTTTTGTGAGGGACCTCTATGTGATAGAAGGGGTTTTTTCTGATCTGATATGAGGGTGAAATGACCTAGATGGTGGAGTTGGCAGCGGAAAGAGGTGGAGTGACTTGAGACAGAATGTATGTGTCCCAAGGAATATTGATTTTGGTAAGAGTGGTGATTGAAGGGTCGAAGTCCTAATTTATTTTCAAATTGCATAGCTCTCCTAATTAATTACATGATTTTATGTGGTGAAATTTGAGTCGACCGATGATACCTATCAGTACGCGTTGTTTGTACAGATACTACTCTTGTTATGTCACTTGACATAGTGTAGTTGCAGGATTAAGTGATGTTTCAAATACAGGTGAAGACGAAAATGATCTCTGACAACTTCTACTTTTCTTTCCTTATGGTGAGAATCATGTCTTATTACAATCATAAACTGTACTTTTTTAGAATCTCTTGTACTTGTTTAGACTGGGGAGGGGGGGAGGGGGCGAGGGGGGTCAATGTATTTTCTTTACAAATGTATTTTGATTTGACAAGTTGTGAGTATTTCAATATATAAATAGGTTATTTAGTTTATTTTAGATTATTTCCCCATGGCCTAATTTAAATTGACTGAAAGGGTTTCCCTATTTAGGTGTTAGAGTAGTTACCCGCACGACCCAATCAGTTGGGTCCTTACCCTAGCCCCCTATAGCATCTTCCTTGCCTCCATAGAAGAAATAACCTTGCTATGGCTGAGGACGTCAGTCTGGCTCAAATTTAAAATTTCACAATTTTTTTGTGTACCTCAATTTTTAAACGGGTGACATATTCCAAAAGATTTTGAAACTCTACACGAGATGCTTTTGAATAACGGCGAATCAGGTCGTTACATTCAAAGAATTGGAGAAATGTTCATGGGCATGAGATGTCCCACAATTATTAGCTCAATTTTAGGAATATTATTTTGGACTTAATTTTGACCAGTTATCTATTTAATCTCATCACTTTTCATATTTCAAAATTATTCTATCAATTTTATACAAATTAATCTTAAATATCTCTCTTTTTCCACACAAATCCAACTAAAGTATCCTTAAAATTTAGCACCATATGTTTCTCCGAATCAATTCTATATTGGTGTGAAGCGTGTGTGCATATAATCTTAATTAAACTTTTCTCAAGAAAAAGAAGACCATGGATTTTGTGGTGAAGTAGGCAGCACTTCGTCAATATGCTTGCTTGTATACCAGGGGTAATATGATAATTTTAATGTTTTCTTCTTTAAGTTTTTTTGCTTTATTACTTTATATAGATAAAAAATATTGTGTAAAAAGTATTATAACTCATAATAATTAATAGCTTAAAATATTTGAAACACATAAAAGTTCCGTTAACTTTCAAAATTCCATTTATACCACATAAATTGGACTAAAGGGAGAAATATATATTATGTAAAATACATTAAATATACTATAATTCACAATAATTACAAGTTAAATATTTAAAAAAATACTATAAATCATAATAATTAGCAATTCAAAATATCTAAAATATAAAAATATATATAAAAAAAATTTGGTTGACTCTCAAGTTCACCCGTGTCACTTAAATTGAGACAAAAAGAGTAACATATATCATGTGAAAATAACGTAAAACGTACTATAAATGGTAATAATTATGTAATAATTAAAAAATTAATTGACTTCAAATTTCATGTATATCACATAAATTGAAACCAAAAAAATAATATATATTGGGCTCGTGCTGGCAAGGGGTCCCGTATCTAGTAATATGATAAGTTCACTTTTTCGAACATTTAATTATCTGTAGTCTAAATCTGGGGCATAAATACGGTATACTTTAAGTATTTTCATGTAAAAAATGGTTAAACAAATTGGTTTAATTAATTTTTATACCAAGTTATATACAAACATATTTTAGTATATATGAATTATGTAATAAATATGAAAAATACAAATTGATTTAACTAATCTTTTTTATATCAAATTAAATACAAACATGTTTTTGTGTATAGATTGTATATATAATAGTATAACTTACATAAATCCATGATATAAAGAGTAAATTACATCTTATCCCATTTTTTTTCTAATTACAATGATCCCTTAAAATTTGTACCTTCTGGATACATAAGTCACCATCCGGATACATTAATTCATCATCCGGATACATTAATTCTAATACAAGAAGAATCATTCTGTTGCGCTAAAAAGGGAATGAAATCTGAAAATATAATTAAATTCCATAAATTACGCTTACGTTTCTTCTTACTCTCAATCATACAGAGGCAAATCCAGAAAGAAGAAATTCAAAATTTCAAATTGTCCCCCCCCCCCCCCCCCCCGTTCAGCGAAGAAACCTTTCAAATTTAATTCAGAAACTTTTGTCAAAATTGGGTTAGCGAGGTGAGTTATGAAGGATACAAAAGTGATGAAATTGTTCTTAGACAATCCTTTTGAATCTTCAAGTTCATCAAAGATCCTTTCACTTTTGATTCAAGTTGTTTGGATTTGCTATGTATACCCTCTATTGTTTTATTTTTTTATTTGTGTATTGATATATAAGTCGTGATACACTACTAATCACAATTGATACAATAATCGTTTGATGTATATGTAATGTGTTTTTAGATCCAAAATTCTTCTTTCTATTCTTCCAAAAAAAATTCTCAATTTTTAAATTAAACTTGTCAACGTATTGTACTAATACTATCACGCCCCAAGCTATCCCCAAGATGCGGACACGGGACCTAGGACCACAAGTGATCCCAAGCTAACCCTGATGGCATGATCATGAGCATACTAAATATAAACTGAATAATAGAAACTGTGCGGAAGCTATAATCATAAACAAAATGAAAAGATGGGGAATACCCATATACTATAACAGATATATATATATATATATATATATATATATATATATATATATATATATGAAAACTGATGAGTTTAATACAAGGAAGATATTAACTCAATCCTAAGGTGAATCTATCTATGTCTGAAAATAGCCTCTAACTGACTAGAAATGTTGGGACAGGCCTCAGCTAAGTCTAGGAAAACTGAAACTGAAGGACAAAAAATTATTGAAAAGAAACTCATGACTATTGTCCTCGGAGGATGAGGACTCACCACTGATTCTGCTGAACTGGAAATTGGAAATTGATCTAAGCGTGATTTTGATGCTGAGAACCTGAACCTACATCACGAGAAGATATAGCACATAATATGCGTCAGTACTTGAAAGGTACTGAGCATACAGGATAGAATACAACTGAAATAACATATAACTAAACAAAGGAAATAAGCAATGATATAATATGAACATGATATAGATACTGAATGTTGAAATAACTGAATGTTGTGACCAATTTATAACATGCTAAAACTGAATACTAGATATACTGATAAATGGTCAATGCAATAGAATTTGACTGAACTATGGAAGCTACTAATAACCAATAATAAAACCACATGAGCTAAATGTGGAGTCCGAAATATACGCCCCATCGAGAGGACCCAATATATCCTGCCAGAGGTATAGAGGCATGCTGGCGTGATCACTGAAATGATGCCCACAGAGGAGACTTACAATCTACGTGGCTAGTAGTTCTGGGACTATTTTGGTATGCTGAACCCTAGTCCAACTCGGTATTATGCTACTACCAATGGATTAAGTAATGAACACATTATGACTGAATTTCTATAAGTTACTGGATAGCTCAAACTAAGCGTGGCAACGGAACCAGGAGGTGTTAGTTTCGATTCTGGTTCGTCCCGATCCATTATCGGTTCCTTCTTGGTTCCGGCTTGTACCGGTTAGGTCTGGATAGTAGCGGGTCGGGAGGGGTAATGGCATGGAAATCGGGATTTATCGATTAGTGTCGGTTCTGGTCCCGGTCTGTCCCGGTCCGGTCCAATTAAATTATTTTTTTTAAAAAAATCTTAATTATTATTATAGCCGGTGAGATTCGTTGGGCAACAGGTTTTGGGCCCCACCAACGGCTCTTTCACCCCCATAACTCCCTTTACACCTCCCTACCCCCCAAACTCTTTTTAATACCCCAACCTTCTAAAAACTACATTTTCATCCTTTTTTTTAACTATATATACCCCCAATTTTTAATTCTTTTCACTCACAATTCAGAAAAATATTATCTTCTAATCTCTACTCTCTAATATCTTATTCTCGTTAAAATTACGAATTTGGATTTTGGTCTTTGGAAATTGGAGCTTCAAAATTCAACTTTCATTTTTCGGCTTTCGGTCATACACGTCTACTTTTTTAAGTAGACGTTTGGTACATTCATTCCAACTCACTTTTCATTTAGTTATTTATTTGTTTGCATTTTATTATTTCTTTTGTGAGTAATTAGTCTCTAGTCTCTACTTATTTAGTTATTTATTTATTTATTTAAAACTTTGCATTACATTTTCTTATTATATATAATTTACTACTTTTTATATTTGAATATGGATTTCGGTAAAAACAATGTTGACAAGGGTAAAACAACCATAGTTGATTCGATCACTAATTTATGGAGCTCAAAATCCAAGAAAAATAAAAAAACCGGTAGTACTTCTAAATCTAAAACTAAAAAAATTTATCAATTAAGAATAAATACGGATGATTATACGCATGGTGATGAAACTGTTTTTAATATTTATAGTAATAGTGGATTAGATCCTTATCATGAACATTTACAAAGAAGGTTTGGTAATTTTGATAAGGAATTACCTGAAGATGATGAAGATGATGATGTTAATTATTATATTGATAGTTTTGATAATAATGTTGATGAATTTGATGATGATGAAACTGAGCCAGCTACTCCCACTCCCAATCCCTCTTCCCCTCCAGCTCTCTTTCGTTGTCATGCTCCCGTTCCCCCCGTGCATCCTAGGACTAAAGTAGAACGCGCTAAAAAATCAATTGTGTGGCAATTTATGACTTAGAAAGAAGATACAACATAAGTTATTTGTAATAAATGTAAACATAGAATGAATCATAAAACTGTAGGAAAATAGGATGGGACGGGACATTTGAATAATCATTTAATGTCATATTGTAAAAATGAAGTTTTGCATGCTAAAGCTGTAGCCGAAGCTAAAAAGAATGGTACCACCCTTCCTGAAAATGTAGGAGTAGAGGGCTCTAATATGGTCCAAACACAATTAAATCCTTCTAATGTTTCTAGCTCTAGTATACCACGGTTATATAGTAGAGAAAAAGATCTTGAAGAATTAGCTAAAATGATTGTTGTTATGGGTTTGCCATTTAGTTTTGCTGAAAATCCCGGTTTTATTCATTATATTCAAATTGCATATAATCCACATTTTAAAGGTTTTACTAGAAATACAATTAAAAAGGCTATCTTTGATTATCAAGCTCAACATTTTCAATATCTTCGTTGTTTATTTTATTATAATAATTGTAAAATAGTTATTACTTCTGATATGGGCCGTAGTGTAAATGGGAATGATTATTGAATTTTAGGTTATAAATGTTGTGAAATGCATAAAACCGGTAGTTATATAGCTCAAATAATTATAGATGTTTTACAAAACTATGGAATTTGGGATAAAATAAGTAGTGTCACCTTAGATAATGCTTCTAATAATAAAACTGTTGTTGAAATACTAAAACCATCTCTTTACCCTATTTATATTGATGGTTTTCATATTAGGTGTGTTGCACACATATATAATTTGATTGTTAGAGATGGTATAGCAATGTATAATGATGGTTGCAGAAAAGTTGAAACTGCATATCATTTTATTTTTAAATGTCAAGTTAAGTCTAGATGCAGAGATTTTGAAAATCGTTGTCGTTAATTTAATCTTTCACCTAGGAAAAATTAATCTTTCACCTAGAAAAAATCCAAAATCAGTGTGTACTAGATGAAATTCTTTATATGAAATGCTTGAAGTCGCTCATGAATATAGGAAACCTTTATAAATGGTTTGGAATGCTCATAATTCAAATATGACATATAGACTTGATGATAATGATTGGAATGACATTAAAGAACTTATAGAATTCTTAAAAGTTTTTTATTTAACCACAAAAAAAATATCTGCACTTTATTATCCAACTATTTTCTCTATTTTACCTAATATTTGTGTTATTTCTAGAAAATTTTTTAAATTAAAAAATAAACCAAGATTTGAAGGATCTGTTAAGAAAATGATTGAAAAAATTTAAAAATATTTTATTCCTATTCCTGAAATTTATTTAACCGCTTGTTTGTTAAACCCACATTATAAAGATGAAGGTGCATCAAAAATGGTTGATAAAAAATAATTTAATTCGGGTATTGATAGTGAAGATGATGAAATACCTAGTTGTCAAGATGTTAAAGATAGTATAAAAATTGAAGCTAGAAAATTGTATGACTTGTATAATTCTAATATAATGAATGTAGTACGTAATGAAGAGCCTCAAAGTTATAGGTGTAGATATAATAATGAAGATGATATTGATGATATGATAGATTGTTCTCTTGAACTTTCTTATAATGATAGAAATGATTTTGATGCATATATTAATCAAAATACAGAACCTACTACTATTGATCTTCTAGAATAGTGGAGCAATCGCGGCCAGGGATTTCCAAAACTTCAACCGGTTGCTCGAGATGTGTTAGCTATTCAAGCATCTTCAGTAGCTTCGGAAGGCACTTTTAGTGCAGCAAGATTTCAAATTGGAGAGCATAGATATTCATTAGCAGCAGATAGCTTGGATATATCGGTACTATTTAGAGATTGGATTAATGGCGAGAGAAGGATTTATGGTCGTCCACCCTTACCGACCAAATTTGAAAATGACGTTGATGAAATAATGCTAGATTTTAGTGACGATGGCATTGATGCAATAGAAGAACTAGCTAATCAACCAATTCCAGAGCATGTTACTAGAGAAATGTTAAATGATTTAAAAAAAGATTTCCTTGGTAGCATGAACAATTAAATTTAAATGTCTATTAGTATGAGTATAATAATTCGAGGTCTAATTCAAACAGAACCCTTCCTAGAAGGTGGCTGTATAGATTAGATTTTTTAATACTCTACTAATATTTTGTAACTCAACTTGTGCTATTTAATTAATATTAATAAAAGTATAGGCTATTCGCCTTAATTTTTTTTTATTATTGTCTTGAATTTAAATTTTCAAACTTTTAAAGTGTAAAATTTATACTTTTATAATTTTATAGTTTTAAAGTTTGAATTTAAATTTTCAAACTTTTAAAGGGTGAAATTTAAACTTTTATAGTTTTAAAGTTTGAATTTCAATTTTCAAACTTTTAAAGGGTGAAATTTAAACTTTTATAGTTCAAAGTTTGAATTTAAATTTTCAAACTTTTAATGTGTGAAATTTAAACTTTTACAGTTTTATAGTTTTATAGTTTTAAAGTTTGAATTTAAATTTTCAAACATTTAAAGTGTGAAATTTAAACTTTTATACTTTTAAAGTTTAAATATTTGTATTTAAAAGTTTAAAGGTATAATTTTTTAACTTTAAAATTATAAAAGTTTTATTATTATTTGAGTAATGTTCCTAACTTTTTAATTTGAATAAATCTTTTTTTAAATATAGCCGTTGGGACCCGGTTTCCGGTCCGGTCCGGGACGGGTATACAATTCTTTTCCAGAATTACCGATTCCGGTACGGTTTCGGCCATGGTGCCCGGTTCCGTTCTAGTTCCGATCCGTCCCAGTCCGGTAGTCCCTGTTCCGGTTCCATTGCCACGCTTAGCTCAAACTGAACATGCAAACTAAGAATGAAACAATTTAAACTGATATTGATGCATTAATAAATGAGGCATGTATAACTGAATAACTGAAATATCTGACCTAGCATGTGTAATTCAAGAACTAAAGAAATACATAGCTAGGGTTCTGGAAATCATGCATTAAACTGAATATTAACGTACTAATCTGATTTGGATCATTCTAACAGCTAAGAACCCAACAATTTCTAACGTTCAAGAAACCCTAGGTCTAGTCATAATAAGGGAATCAAGAAACTGACTGAAAACTAGGGACCTAATGGGTGAAAGGAACCCACTAGTGAAATCCCACATACATGGTGAAGAATTCCACGGAGAAATCCTTTGGTTTCGGGGCTGGAACTGAAGAAAATTTGTTGCGTTCTTGGAGTTAGGTCTGGTCGACTTTTACTCCTCTCTTGCTTCTAATTTTCTAAGTTTTGATTAATGAATTGACTTAGGTAGGTTCTAGTTATGTTTCTAGGCTAAAACTAATTAAAACCACGTAGTTTAGGGTTAAAACGATGTAGTTTAGGAGTCCAACAAAATAAGAAAATACCAAAAGACTCATGACTTAAACTGCTGATGGGGCTGACCACGGCCACCTTCATGGACCGTGAAGGGGACCACGGACTGTGACGTGGGTCGTGGTCTTCACTGGGTGACTACTGAGCTAAGGGTCTGTCTCACGAACCTTACCACGGCCTATGTGAGGGACCACAGACCGTGAAGGGCCTCGTGGTCCTCACTTGGGTTGAGGTCTGGTGGCTCAGGATTTAGGGGGCAACTGATTAGGCTTCACAGACGCCCCCACGAGCCGTCTTTAGGACCACAGACCATGAAGGTCCCCGTGGTCCTCACTTGGGAGATGGGTGTCTGAGGGCTAGGCTATGGAGTCTACTGCCTAGACGTCACGAATGCCACCTGGGCCCGTCGTCAAGGCACAAACCTTGAAGGTGCTTGTAGTCTGACGTCTGGGCCTGGTGACTTCCAAGTCATGACCACGGGCAGGTCAACGGACTGTGGACCCTATCACGGTCCGTGAACCCTGTCGTGGTTCACTGCTTCAGGTAAGTTTTGCAAATATTTTTCCTAGGTCTAGTTTTCGAGGTGTTACAATATCTCCCCCTTTGGATCATTCATCCTCGAATGAAGACTAAACTAGCTGAAATTGAGGGAATTAGATGCAACCCTTCCACTAAACACTGAAGACTAATTTCTGACTGAACTAAGTTCGAAGAACATGCAAATACGCTGAAAATGCAAGTACAAATTGAAGGAACATGATATTAAGACTGAATTCATGCATGAATGACTGAAAAACTAAAGAGGAACTAATACCTCAAGCTGGAGTGGAATCGGAAGGAAAGAGGTGACGATACTTGGACTTCATGGCTGCTTCTGCTTCCCAAGTAGCTCCCTCTACGGACTGACTCCTCCACAAAACCTTGACTGACGTGACTTCCTTTTTTCTCAACCTTCTAACCTGACGATCAAGAATCTCAACTGGCACATCCTCAAATGAGAGATTATATTTCACGGCCAAATTCTCTAATGGCACTATAGATGCTGGATCACCCACAGACTTCTTCAAAAGTGAAATGTGGAAGACTGGATGCACTGCTGCCAAATCTGCTGGCAACTCTAACTCATAAGCCACTTTACCAATCCTTTTCAAGATTCGGTAAGGGCCTACATATCTGGGACTAAGCTTCCCTTTCTTGCCAAATCTCATCACCCCCTTCATAGGTGACACTTTCAGGAACCCACATCAGGAACACATAATCGACCCTGGTAGCGAAGCACACCATCTTCCCCTTGGGAGAAAACCTCAACTCTCTGTTGATGGACTACACCCTTGAGTTCGAGCAATATCGGATCACTGTCTTGCTTTTCCTTAACTTTCACTGCCAAAGAAGATTCTGCCCCATTCTAAACTGTAACACCACCATCTGATATGTTCATAAGACGGACTCCTAGGCGAGCTAGTCTGTGAACATCCTTTGCTAGCTCTTTTCTTTCTTCCTCAACATGTGCTACACTACCCATAGATAATCTGCTAAGAGCATATGCTACTACATTTGCCTTACCTGGATGGTAATGCACGCTCATATCATAATCTTTGAGGAACTCAAGCCACCTTCTCTGGAGAAGATTCAGCTCTTTCTGGGTGATTACATACTGGAGGCTCTTATGGTCTGTGAACACATCTACATGAACACCATACAAGTAGTGTCTCCAAATCTTGAATGCAAACACCACTGTTGCAAGCTCAAGGTCATGAGTCGGTTAATTCTTCTCATGTACCTTAAGTTGTCTAGAAGCATAAGCTATAACTTTACCTCACTGCATCAACACACAACCTAGGCCGACTTTGGATGCATCACAATAGATCACATAACCATCCGAACTCTTTGGTAGAGTCAAGACAAGATTTGTAGTCAACCTAGTTTTCAATTCTGCGAACCTTTTCTCACAATCATCTGACCATCGAAACTTGACCATCTTCTTAGTCAACCTAGTTAATGGTGAGGCTATGGACAAAAATCCTTCCACGAACCTCCTGTAATAACCTGCTAGACCTAAGAAACTTCTAATATCTGTAGCAGAGGTAGGTCTGGGCCATTGTTTCACTGCTTCTATCTTCTGGGAATCTACTCGAATTTCTTCACTAGACACAATATGCCCAAGGAAAGCAACTGATTGTAACCAAAACTCGCACTTGTTAAATTTTGCAAATAACTATCGATCTTTGAGAGTTTGCAGAACAACTCTCAAATGACTCGCATGTTCTTCCTCATTCCTAGAGTAAATGAGGATATCAACAAGACAGAATGGTCTGATGGACCCTTATACTTGTATCAGATTGTAAAGTGAACCCTTTTACTTATGACTTTGTCAAGTGAACACTTAAACTTAATGGAACACAATATTTTTAACCTTTTTTTCATTCAGAGATAGTGCGTGTAATGCACCCAAGTACACATATAGTCCACGTCGTTTTTTAATTACAAGTCAGAAATTAAATATTAAAAAATAAATAATATTTTTTTAAAAAGCTAATTTTCCTGACTAGTTACATGTGCACCTCCTTTCCCGTCTCTTTCATTCTCATCTGTAAACCCTAGCCCCCCCCCCCCCAAAATCGAAACCCACCTCCCACTCCCATCCTTTACCATCTGCCTTAAGCACAAAATATACACTTGTTGCCATAGCTATAGCTTGAGAAGTGGGTGTTCTCGTTTGGCAAGTTTCTAAAAAAGATGAAATTTCTCTTCTTGACCCTTGCTTGTAAAGTTATAAATGAATTTTGCTTCCCCAAAACAATTCGAGATTCAAGAATCCATAGAAAATTGTTGTGAATACATAAATCTCCAGCAACCAAGAAAGTTGCAAGGAGCAGCCGTGGAGATTTTAGCAGTGACTATGACAATTTTCTTCCTGATCTCCAGGCTCCAGCAAAGAGTTGATCGAAATCGAGTAAATGGACCAGCATCAGAATGATTCCTTGAGCTACTGCAATCAATATATTCCTGTCATCTTCGTGTAACAACCCAGGCGACGAGTCCAACAATGAGTTATTTGACTCGGTCGTCTTGATCTAAAGTTGAGTTATCAGATTCCTCAATTCAACTCGTATAATCTTGTTATTTGAGCTTTCATTTTATAGCGAAGTTTTCAATTTAAACATTCAAATTAAAAGCTCAAATTATGTAACCCATTTTAAATTTGAAGACAAATAAATCATCCCAAAGAATCATTCAAATAAAAAAGTTCTTGTTTCTTCTTTCCAATTTGTATGTTTGTTGTGGGATGTTTGAAGGAGAGTATTTTCTTTTAGAAATAGAGAGAGATTACAAAAAGAATTAATGGTGAAAAATATGGGCGGGACCTAATTTTTTCTCTACAGAAAAAGAGAGAAGAAGAAGGATATTTTTTTGTTTTTCCTATTTTTGAATATATATTTTTTTTCCTGATTAATTGTGTCTTTTTAATGAAAAGCATTAATTTCACACTCTTAAATCGCGTGTGCCTCACACATTTTTCCAACTCAACAATTATACTGCCACATAAGCTTGGTCAATGGTCAGAGGTGTTTAAAATGTTGTGTTTCATTGAGTTTAAGGGTTCACTTGACAAAGTCATAAATAAAAGGGTCCACTTTACAATCCGATACAAGTATAAAGACCTATTAGACCATTCTGCCTATCAATAATAAAGACGATAATGAACAAGTCCATGTACTGCTTGAACACTCTGTTTATCAAATCCAAGAAAGTTGTAGGAGCATTGGTTAGTCCAAATGACATAACTATGAATTCATAATGACCATATCGAGTTCTAAAGGTTGTCTTCGGAATGTCACTATCTCTGACTCTAAGCTGATGATAATCTGATCTGAGGTCTATCTTTGAGAAATGACTAGCACCCTGAAGTTGGTCGATCAAGTCATCAATCCTGGGGGATGGGATACTTATTCTTGATTGTGACTTTATTCAACTACCTATAGTCAATGCACATTCTGAGAGAACCATTTTTCTTCTTTACGAACAACACGGGTGCACCCCATGGCGAAATACTAGGTCTAATGAAGCCCTTATCTAGAAGGTCTTTCAACTGCTCCTTCAATTCCTTAAGCTCAGCTAGAGCCATTTCGTAAGGAGGAATAGAGATAGGCTGGGTATCTGGAAGGAGATCAATTTCAAAGTCGATTTCCCTTTCGGGAGGAACTCTAGGAAGATCATCTGAAAACACTTTTGGAAACTCATTGACTACAGGGACTGACTCAAGAGTTGGCGATTCGGAACTAGAATCCTTAACTCAAACTAGATGATAGAGATAACCCTTAGAGATCATCTTTCTAGCCTTAAGGTAAGAAATGAATCGACCCATAGGCACTAAGCTACTACCCTTCCATTTTAAGATTGGCTCATCTGGAAACTGAAAATGAACCATCCTAGTTCTACAATTGACTGAGGCATAACAAGAATGTAACAAATCCATGCCTAGAATAATATCGAAGTCTACCATTTCTAACTCTACAAGATCTATTGAGGTGACTTTTTGAGAGACTGTGACAGGGCAATTTCTGTATACCCGTCTAGCTATAACTGGGCCACCGACTGGAGTAGAGACTGAGAAGGGTTCTGAAAGAGTTTCTGGGCTAACACTGAATTTGACTGCTATATAAGGAGTTACAAAAGACAACGTAGCTCCTGGATATAATAATGCATAAACATCAAGGTCAAAGACTCGTAACATACCAGTGACTACATCAGGAGAATCTTCCTGATCTTGGCGAGCCTGAAGAGCATAGAGCATGTTTTGGCGTTGTTCACCACCTATACCAGACGAGTTACCCTGCTGAGTCGGGCGACCTTTTGGTGCTGCTGAAGTTGTAGACTGAGCTCTACCATTATTTCTTCATTGACTATGTCTAGAAGGACAATCCTTCAATCTATGACCAGACTGACCACACCTAAAGCATCCTTCCTTACCTGCAAGGCACTTGCTCGGATGGTTCTTACTACATTTTGGGCAAGTTGGGTAGGTTTTGGTACCTGTAACACTCCCTTGACACTTAGAGCCTGACGCCCTACCATTCTGATCGTTACAAAGCCTGTGGGGTGGAACACTAGCTGATGAAGGTGCTGAAGTCGAATACTTCTGCTGAAACTGCGAGCAATTTCCATCACCCAATTTATGTTGGGAATACTCGTAGTTACCTATTCTTGCTTTCTTAGTCTCCTTAGCTTGTTCCCTAAGCTTATCACCCTCAACCTGCTGAGCATAAGTCATGAACCTAGAGATGTTCATGTCTCTTAACAACATAGCATTTTTGCACTCTGTTTTCACTAAGTCTGACACTTCATACAGAAACATATTCATCTGAGCCCTGGAATCAACAACCATGTGAGGAGCATACCTGGAGAGTTGGTTAAACTTGAGCCCATACTCTTAGAACTTCATGTTACCCTGCCTTAAGTTCATAAATTCTTGGGCCCTTGCTTCTCTCAACTTTATGGGGGAAAACAAGTCCAGAAAGGTTTCATTGAAACAATCCCAAGTAATAGGAGTTGCATCTGTACCCCTGTTCTCCTTCCACTGAGTATACCATAGATGAGCAACATCTTTCAGTTGGTAAGATGCTAACTCAACCCGATCATTCCCAGTTACCTGCATCACTTCAAAGATCTTCTTGACCTCATCAATGAAGTTTTGGGGATCTTCTCCAACTTGCGATCCTAAGAACTCTGGTGGATTCATCCTAATAAAGTCTCACACCCTGGCTGCAGCTGACCTAACATTGGCATTTACCAGAACTGGAGCCCACTGATTGTTCTGGTTGGCCACACTCTGAGCCAACATCTGAGTGGCGTTCCTAAACTTTGCATTCGACACTTCTTGATCAGGGACTGAAGGAGCTGCATTTGCGTTCCTGGCATTCGCATTACCAGTGTTAGCTCTACGAAGAGGCATAATCACTGAAACATAGAACGTCGAGTTATAATGGAATTAGATCATACATTACGCATGATAAGATTAACAAGAAAATGAAAAATTTTCCTAAGACACTTTGTAGCATCACTCTCATTAGATATGGTGCGCACTACATATCCATGAAAAGGACCCTACCTAGTGCGGCTTTTCAGACATCCTTAAACTTAGTGCTCTGATACCAAGTTTTTCACGCCCCGAGCTATCTCCGAAAGCGGACACAGGACCTAGGACCACAAGTGATACCAAGCTAACCTTATTGGCATGATCATGAGCATACTAAATATAAACTGAATAATAGAAACTGTGTGGAAGCGATAATCATAAACAAAATAAAAAGATGGGGAATACCCATATACTATAACTGAGATATATGAAAACTGATGAGTTTAATACAAGGAAGATATTAACTCAATACTAAGCTGAATCTATCTATATCTGAAAATAGCCTCTAACTAACTAGAAATGTTGGGACAGACCCCAACTAAGTCTAGAAAAACTGAAACTGAAAGACAAAAAAATACTGAAAAAGAAACTCATGACTATTGTCCTCGGAGAATGAGGACTCACCACTAATTCTGCTGAACTGGAGATCGAGAACCGATCTAAGCGTGATCTGGATGCTGAGAACCTAAATCTACATCACGAGAAGATGTAGCGCAGATTATGCGTCAGTACTTGAAAGGTACTGAACATACAGGATAGAATACAACTGAAATAACATATAACTAAACAAAGAAAATAAGCAATGATATAATTTGAACATGACATAGATACTGAATGCTGAGATAACTGAATGCAGTGACCAATTTATAACATGCTGAAACTGAATACTGGATATACTGATAAATGGTCAATGCAATAGAATCTTACTGAACTATGGGAGCTACTAATAATCGATAATAAAACCACATAGGCTAAATGTAGAGTCCGATGTATATTCTCCATCGAGAGGACCCAATATACCCTGCCAGAGGTAATGAGTCATGCTGGCGTGATCACTGAAATGATGCCCACATAGAGGACTTACAACCTACGTGGCTAGTAGTTCTGGGACTATTTGTGTACGTTGAACCCTAGTCCAACTCGGTATTATGCTACTCCAAATGGATTAAGTAAAGAACACATTATGACTGGATTTCTATAAATTACTCGATAGCTCAAACTGAACATGCAAACTGAGAATGCAACAATTTGAATTGATATTGATGCATTAATAATTGAGGCATGTATAACTGAATAACTGAAATATCTGACCTAGCATGTGTAATTGAAGAACTAAAGAAATATATAACTAGGGTTCTGGAATTCATGCATTAAACTGAATATTAATGTACTAATCTGATTTGGATCATTCTAACAGCTAAGAACCCAACAATTCTAACGTTCAAGAAACCCTAGGTCTAGTCATAATAAGGGAATCAAGAAACTGACTGAAAACTAGAGACATAATGGGTGAAAGGAACCCACTAGTGAAATCCCACATACCTGGTGACGAATTCCATGGAGCAATCCTTTGATTTCTGGGCTAGAACTGAAGAAAACTTGTTGTGTTCTTGGAGTTAGGTCTGGTCGACTTTTACTCCTCTCTTGCTTCTAATTTTCTAAGTTTTGATTAATGAATTGACTTAGGTAAGTTCTAGTTATGTTTCTAGGCTAAAACTAATCAAAACCACATAGTTTAGGGTTAAAACGATGTAGTTTAGGGGTCCAACAAAATAAGAAAAGACCAAAAGACCCCTGACTTAAACTGCTGACGGGGCTGACCACAGCCACCTTCATGGACCATGAAGGGGACCACGGACCGTGATGTGGGTCGTGGTCTTCTCTGGGTGACTACTGAGCTGAGGGTCTGTCTCACGAGCCTGACCACGGCCCGTGTGAGGGACCACAGACCGTGAAGGTCCTCGTGATCCTCACTTGGGTTGAGGTCTGGCGGCTCAGGATTTAGGCGACTACTGATTAGGCTTCACAGACGCAGCCACGAGCCGTCTTCAGGACCACGGACCGTGAAGGTCCCCGTGGTCCTCACTTGGGCGAGTGGTGTCTGAGGGCCAGGCTAGGGAGGCTATTGCCTAGATGTCACGGACGCCACCACGGCCCGTCGTCAAGGCCACAGACCGTAAAGGTGCCCGTGGTCTGACGTCTGGGCCTGGTGACTTCCAAGTCATGACCACGGGCAGGTCAACGGATCGTGGATTCTATCACGGTCCGTGAGCCCTGTCGTGGTTCACTGCTTCAAGTAAGTTTTGCAAAAAAAAATTCCTAGGTCTAGTTTTCGAGGTGTTACAAATACAACATGAACATTTCAATCTTGTTGAGACATTCAAGAATCTGAGAAAGTTAGGTGGGTAGGAACGATATAAAAGTGGTGGAATTGTTGTTTGTCAAAATATTAGTCTGTCAATCTCAAATCAGTCATTGCAACTGAATTAGAGATCGATAAGTGTTATATTTCTACTAGATACATTAAATAAGAAATTATTACCCATAAGATGTTATGTTTGAGATCGATACATTATTGTTTTGTAATTGTTATTTATCAAATACATTTATTATAAATTCAAATTTACGTATCATGCCTAAAAAATTAGTGCATGATACATTATTATTTATGTAACTTATTTTGTTTGAGAGCAGAATTCATATGTAGCAGAAATTTGTAGATAAAAGGTTGATACATGATAAATGATACATTTGGCAGAATGTTTGTATCGAGTATCAATACTAATTTAGGTTATGTATCAAAATTAATATTTGAACACGATACATTGTGCATTATAAATTATAATGTATCATAATGTTGAAACGAAGGCAGTATACATTAGTTTAAGAAACAAAATCAATTAGATACATTAAAATTTTGAACATATATGTATCAGAAAGATGAACAACCAAAAAATAAAAAAAAAGTCAACAATCTAATCAACGAAAAACAACGACGATGTATCCTTCTCGGACTAATTGGGTAAGCCCAATACTGAAAGATAGAACTAATGAAATGAAGTATTTCAAGACCGCCTATAGAAATTTTTGGAACAATTCCAAATGCACTCCAAGATGAGCTCTCTGCATTAGCAACGTTTTCCACCCCTCTTCCAGTAAAGAGACCGGGAGTAACAAATTCAATAATTTTTTAAGATTAAAAACTAAAAAAATAAATTAAAAGAAGTTGAAAATTGAAGTGATGGAAAGAAATCCACCTCTTGAATAATTTGAAATCATTAATTGGAAAGAGAAAAGATTTGAAATTCAAAAATAAATTAATGTAGGTAACTGTAGAGAGATTTGTGGCTTGAAAAACGGAAAAACAAATCATGAGTATCAGATTCCAAATTAATGTATCCGGAAAAGAGAATTTTTTATATTTTTTGAAATGGTAGGGAAAATAAGAAAATATAATAATAAATGGTGTGTAGTTAGGTAATTTTTCCTATAATAATATGATAAATTGTGTAAATATGCAATGAATATATAATGTGATATTTTCACCCTTTTGAATGTTTATCTATCTGGAACCTGGCACTAGGGCATACAAAATGGCACGTAGAGGTGTACATAAATCGAACTGATTGATAAGACAAATCGAAAAAGTGTTATTGGTTTATTGTTATTGATTTATTGGGTTAACAGTTATTTAATGGTTTTATAAAACAAAATATTATTGTGTTATTGGTTCGATATTGGTTTTTTAAATATTGGGTTATTAGGTTAACGGATAACCCGTTAAGAATATAATAATTTACTATTATAACTTTTAGTCGTACATAAATATCAAACAAAAAATATGAATATAATCATTATATTAGACTGTAACTTTAATGACCCTAGATAATTAACACTACTTAACTCTGCTCTCTGCATTTACCCTTTAGGTTTTAGTATTACTTTAGTCAGTTCACAGCGTCAAAACTAAAGAACTAAGAACGGTGATGGCTAGGGTTCGCAACGACGACATCAAGGGTTAGGCAACAATTAGGGTTTCGAATTGTAAGTATTTAATATACTTTTACTACACTAATCTGAATTTTTGCACTCAATGAGTAATTTGATTTCTCTCCCTTTTATTTCGCATCAAATTGTTGGACAAGTCATATATTTATTTTGAAAGTATTTTCTTATTGGTTACACTGAAAACAGAACCTTTAAAGACCAAAAACTGATAAACCGAACTGATAATACTTAAGATCGAACCGAACCGAACCGAACGATACACACCCCTAATGGCATGCTTATCATATTTTAAAAAAATAAAATATATATATATATATATATATATATATATATATATATATATATATATATGTATGAATGAATATACAAACTGATTTACTTAATCTTTTTCAAAATCAGATTATAGAAAAATATATTTAATGTATGAATTGCGTATACAATGTGATGAACTTTTACAGTAAATTCCTTAGATTGTTAATAATATTGAGAATTTTTCGTATAATATTACTGTTGTTTTTTCTAGGACAACAATATCATCAAAGTATTCTTATTTTTCTCAAAATATATTTCTCTCTCTTAAAGAGATGTCATGTCACATTATTTTCTTCTATTTTTTAACAATACAATAAAAGCTTGTTTAATGTCTCTATAAGCAACTTCTTTTAGATATTCAATTAAAGTATTTGCCTCATTCTTGAATTTTATAAAATGTAATCAAATTTTAAATTAAAATTAACTAATATTTATTATTTATTTGTTAATTTTAAAAAAAAATTATAAACAGTTATTATCTTATTCATTTGAGTACATTAAATTAATATTATTTGTACACAACTTTTTGTTATGACATCAAAATATTATTTGTGTATATATATATATGTAATGTATTTTTAATTATTAGTATACTTTTAGTTTTACAATGTATTTTGTTGAACTATTATCAAGACGATTCTCTATTTTTAGTTATTTTATCTTGGACAAATCAAATACTTCATTTGTTTCAACTAATTTGTCCTAATTATTTTTTCAGTCCGTTTAAAAATATAGCTTTTTTCTCTTTGCAATAACTTTTTTCAATTTTTCACCTGACTAATTTCCAAAACATGATTGACAATTTAATGAATTTACTCTAAATTTAACTAGTTAAAGGAGTGATTTTATTTTGTATAGAAACTAGTATATCTTCATTAGTACGTTTGTTTTTCAATGCTTGTATGGAGGTAGTGGTGGCAAATGGGCGGGTTGGATTAAATTTGGGCTGATTGAAAATGGGTCAACATAAAATGGGTAATAATTCAATCCATTCATATTTGAAATGGGTAAAAATGGATTGGGTAATAAATGGATTGAGCAAAATACTAGTTTACCCATATTTTTATGAGTAAGTAGTACTCTACTTAAGAATTCAACATGGAGAAAATATTTTAGTCTTTTTTTAGATAAAAAATGTTGAAAATGCTTCATTTAGTTTTATTGTATCGTAAAAGTAAAAAAAATCCTATAACTTTTCAATATAAAATAAATTTATGTATTAACAAGGAGAAAATATTTTTAATTTCAAAGTAAATGAATATTTGCAATTTAGGACTAAAACATGTTTAATGTACTTTAAGCACTATCAATACTAATACATGATTTACTTATTTTACACTATTATTTGTTATCCAATATAAAATTAAACAAATAAAAGAAAATACAATTATAATTAACAAAAGAAATGTACATTTAAAATATATATTTTTGGAGGGCCAAAGACTTCACATTTTCAATTATAGAGAAAAATAATTAATTCTATTGAAGAAGATAAAAAGGAAGAGAAGTTACCATATTTTAGTGATATCATAAATTTTGAGTGAATTAAAGTTAGAAGCTTAACCCATTTGGCTAATCCATATTTTACTCATATTTTACACATAATTTACCCATATTTTACCCATATTTTTATGGGTTGAATATGAGTATCAACCAATTTTTTATCCATGTAAAAAATCACTCACACAACCCACTAAAATATGAACGAGTTGAGCAAATTATCAAAATATGGACTCATTTTGCCGGCACTATAAAGGTTAACTCTTCTTCTTTTTCAGAGAACAATGATACTTTAATGGAGGTTTGAATATATCCGGAAACATATAATGAAAACGTTATGTGAGGGAATGGGTCTCCATAATAACGTGATTTAATGAAAAATCACGGTTTATGATGGTCATACTACATTATTTAAGTCAATTTCATTTCTCTACAATTATATTGCATACATAATTCATTTTAATATATATTATAGATTAATTATAGTATTATAATTTTAGCCATATTTTATTTATTTATTACCGTTTATAGCAATATTATGACAAATCTGTAATATGTATTAAAAGTGAATTATGTATGCAATATATATGTAATATAACTCTTTTTAAATATATTATGTTTGTTTGGTTAGAAATCGACACATTGTATATCAAAATGTGTGATAAATGTATTATCCATCAATAAAACTTGTATTATATATGTTTTATAAATTGTTCTCTGTAATATGTATTAAAAATGTATTATAAATGAATTAAAAGTGATGGATCCGGCACCTCTCCATTTCTCTACTTTCCACTTTCCTCAAGTTCTAGCTTGGATTGGAGACACATGTCATAGTTTAGAATTAATGGTTGAGATCTAATTAATTAAAGCAAAGTCCTAACCATAGTTATTTACTTCTATATATTTCCTTCTTAAATATTTTTGCAATCCATTATATTTTCCCTAAATATATTTAAAACTTTTCTTTAATGCCCTGCATACATTTTTAAAACTTTTATTAAAATAGTTTTACTTTATTTGAAAAAAAATTGTAATACAGTTAAACGTTTTTATTATTCTAATAGAGTATTAAGAGCTACAATATCTATAGAGCAATATTGACTTCATTTAGGGAGTAAGAAAGAATTTAAAATTAAATGACAAAATTTATTTTACTCTTAAAATTAAAAAAAAATGTCAGGTCAGAATTTTTAATTTTTATTTGGTAATGAGAAATGGCAAACGTTAGGAAAAAAAGTAAAAAATCAGCAAAAAATTACTCAAGTAATTAAGAAAAGAAATTCCTTTAAATATATTTAGGAAAAATATAATGTAAATATAGAATTGTTGGATTGCAAAAATATTTAAGAAGGAAATATATGAAAGTAAATAATTATGGTTAGGACTTTGCTTTAATTGATTAGATCTCAATCATTAATTCTAAACTATAACATGTGTCTCCAATCCAAGTTAGAACTTGGGAAAAATGGAGAGGAGCCGGATCCAAAAGTGATCAAGTGAAAAAAATGTTATTTCTATGATTGGTAAATATTTTCTTAATATAGTATATTTATGTAAATTTCCCTATATTTTACCCAGGGCCCAATTAAATATAGAAATCAATTATAATTTATATCTTTCTCCTGTCTCTCTCACATCTCGTTCGCCTCTCTCCTTCTTCTAACATGTAGGAGTTAATATCTTAAAAGGTCATTGAACTATGTAAATTTATCTAGCAAAGTCATTAAACTTTGTTTTATATCAATAAAATCACTCAACTTAAGAGTTTTATCTCCAAAAATCACTCAACTACATTTTTCATTAAACTATATTTGACATGACAAAATAAATATTTTTTATGCCACCTCATCATGGATCCCACCATAAATAAATTAAAATTATAAAGTCAATATATACTTCTATGTCCTGGTATTAGTTACATTTTTCATGTTTGATTAGGATTTGGGAATCGAATTTCATTTTAGCATATATATTTATATAAATTAGTAAATTTGAATTCTAATTCAAAAAACCCTTCAATGCTTTGTAAGATACTTAAAGCCTCAGTTATGCCTCACTGGAACCATTTACATGACTACCAAGTTGAGCTTTTTATTTTTTATTTTTTTTAAAGGATAAATTTGACACACAAGTCACATAAACAGATTTTAGAACATAAAAACTAGTTAGTATAGAAGATTATAAGCTGACCTGGGTGAAGGCAAACAGAAGTGAAGCAGGAAAATAGTTCATTGAAGCTGCAATTCTCCTAAGACCAAAGAACCTAGAAACGCTACTCATTGTTTTGCGAAAAGAAAACCAGGCGAAGGAGAAAAAAGCATAATGACCTGGCATAAAAATAAATAGATTCTATATGAGGTTGCAGTGATTACATGACATAAAAATAAATAAATTTGTTGGGTTCATGATTATATGGGATAAAAAGTAATTTAAATTGTCATATCAAATTTATATTAATGATAAATGTAGTTGAATGATTTTTCAAGATAAAAACCTTAAGTTGAGTGACTTTATTGATACAAAACAAAGTTTAATGACTTTACTAGATAATTCTATAGTTCAATGATATTTTAAGATATTATAATTGAGCCCTAGGTAATTTTAACCAAGTAATTTTTCTTTTGTTAGAACACGTGAGAAGAACACAATAGCATAGTAATTTTTTTTAATTTTTTTTGTATTTATGATAACCAATAAGAAATAGACAAACTGTTTTAATATTTATTTTTATTGTTTTATTTCGTTACACTTGTATAAGTACTAACTAAGGTCTTTAGATGATTACACAGAACCATACTATTCTTGATTGATTTTTTATATAAAACTTCATGTTGATACTTTTTGTTAATCAATTACTTGAAGCTTCTAACATATAAGATGTTCTCAAAAGTTGAATATTTTGCTAGGGCAAATTAAATATACAAATCAATTGTATCTCTTTCGTCTCTCTTATATGTTGCTTGTCTTTCTCCTCCCTCCAACATGTAGCTATGAATCGTAATTAAGCATACTATATTTTCTTTTTGGTTTCCCACCCGGTTTTCGGAGCCCACATTGGATCCCCGACTAAATTTGGATCGCGCATTGCAGGGCCCATTCGGAGGTGGCACTCCCAATAGGATTTTCTCCATACCCAGGACTCGAACCCAAGACATCTGGTTAAGGGTGAAGCACTCCCACCAGTGCACCACAACCCATATTGATAAGTAGACAATAGTTATAGATCTCTAATTAAGCCCAAACTATAATCATTTTTGAAAGTTTTTCATAATTATATTCCAAAGAGCTTCTTAGAACACATGAGAAGCACACAATAGCATAGTAAAAAAATATTTCTTTTTATTATTTTATTTCCTTACACTTGTGTAAATACTTAGGTCTTTGTATATAATATATGAATTACACTGAAGAAATTTTTCCATATTATTGTTAATTAATTTCTATACATAAAACATCATGTTGACATTACTTCTTCAATTGCTTGAATCTTATAATATATAATAAAATAGAAGATGTTATCAAAAGTTGACAAGTGAATGATATGATTTGCCAGGGGCCCAATCAAGTGGAATAACATTGTTTGCAACAAGGGTCTTGTTGGATTCTAAAGTAGTCAACCTAATAGAAAATGGTGGTTTTATTTGTGGAGGCAACTCAATTTTCCAATTTGCACCCCATGAATGTTGCATTGCTAGCCATTTATTATCTGAGCCAGTACCACTTTGAAGCTCTACTAAACCAAGATCTCCTTCTCCATTTTCAAACTCAATCACACAACTAAAATAGCTAGGATTTGAGCCTTGGTCCATCTTGAATGTCACTGTTGTTTGAGGATAATTGCAGGCCACTCTATAAATGATTCATCATAAATAATTAATTAATCATCTTCTAAATAAAAAAAAATGTAGTCATGTTGAAGATATATTATAAATAAATCATTATAAAGTGTGTATTCTTTTTAATAACTGAAGTTTTTAAATGATAGGTCACACTCTATAAGATACGGTTGAAGAGTAGGGAGAAGTCATGTGATTGAATCTCACTATCGTGTATTATTTAAAAAAATTGTTACATGCTTAGATAAGGTTATTTTAGTTTGTTGATCATTTTTTCATAAGACTGATACAAAATACATGAAATCGTCATGAGTCATTTTATCCAATTTAAATGGTTTGTGAGTACCAGAGATCATTTTGGTAAGAAAATACAAAAGTTTTATGTATTTGAGACTATTTAAAGAAGATTTGAGTTGGTTGAGATTGAAAAAGAATCAGTTTGGGAAGAAGATGAATTGTTGCAATGTATAAACAATGTATATGATTATACACTATTTATACAATATCGATACATACAGTCATTTTAGTTGAAAATAATTTTTGTCGTCTGTAAAATTACGTAAGAAGCCTAAATTTTTTTTGTTTTACTATCAAAATCCAAATCGTACTACATAAATTGAGACAGATAGAATATCAAATTAATTAACACATTTTTTTCACCTTTTATATCCAATATTGAGAATTCCATCTCCACGTAATAAATCAGCTTGGCCAGGCTTAGCTAATGCCCCAAAAGCAGTTCCACTTAAATCAAAATGAAAAGGAGCACCATAATTACCACAAGACCCTGGACACTCATCTGTGATTGTCACTCTTATTGGTATCTCAGAACAAGCTGATTTCTCTTTGCACATTACCTACAAATATTTTTTTAGTATTTCAAATATATACACCGACAGTATAAATATTATATAGTTATAGAATTAAATCATGTATATGTAATTATAACCTGATAAAAATGATAAACTAACCTAATATAAGTTTAAAATGAAGTTATACCTGATAGCAAGCTCCACAACCTTTTCCACCTTTAAATTTTTTTTCATTTCCAGCTGATACCATTGCAAAAAATGGAGGGTTCCTTACGTCGTTGCCATATCCACAAGCCCCGCCATCTACATAACGACTAGGTATTTTTTTGAGTTTAACTTTTATAGACCGACAGTTCTTTAAGAAATTTTATAATATCATATTTAGTAAATGATAACTACCAATCTTAGCAATAACCAAGATTATCTATTATAAAACTTCTTAATATTTCGATGGTGTGAAAATCCTATACACAATAAATATGCATACACAATTAATATTATATATATATATATATATTGATTTTTATTTATTTATTTTATTTTATTTTAATTTTTGGGGATAGGAACTGTACTTTTTTGTAAGCGGCCAAATATGTAACTTTTCCAATTTTAAAAGAGGATCACATCTCGTTCACAACTAACTCTCCAACCACATAAAAGTATACAAGAATTAATAACTGAGTAAAACTAAGTTGATACATTTTATCATTCTTTTTTTCTTCTTCTTTGAGGTGATTATACGATTCACTAATCAATATGTATAGTTCGGCCAAAACCATTTATTATTATGATCAAAATATTTAAAATCTATACACTAATTATGTATATTATTATATATAGGTATGCATATTGTATTATATTTAAATATACAAAATTTATACATTTGTTGGTTATTTTGTAAACTAAATTAAATCATCTAGAGACATAATCACCTAAAGACTTTGGACTGCTTAAAACTATTCACAATTATACTAATGGCTTTTTCCTTAATAAGCATTCGTAGTAACCTATAATAAATACCAAGTAACCTGCTCTAACAAATTGAATTATATTGATAACATTAATTGTTTTCATATTATCACTATATATAACTTAATTTTTTTAATAAAATTATGCACTTTATTATATTCATAAATTATTTGCATGTGTAATATTCATGCATGGTTGTGCACATTACCACTACCAGCTCCGGCAGAATCGCCATACCACGTTGCCACGGCGGGTGAGAATAGATCGATTTCAGCCACGATAGAACAAGAAAATATCGATAATGGGAAAATTGTAAGTATGGTAAATAGATAAAAGGAATGAACAAGAGGAGGGTTGGACATTGTGTTTTACTTTTTTTGTTAAGAATAAAGCAAAGTAGTTATTTGCATGATTTTATAAGCAACAAAACCCCTACAATGTTTACCCCAAATAGCACCAACAATCCAACATAACCTCATTGATATTGATTTATGGTTTGTAATGTTTTTATTGTAAGTTCTTGGAATTAGTCCATTTCCTTGAACATGAGATGAATCTTAGTTTAAGATTAGTCTTCCTAAAATGATTATAATTCATGAATAGTTTACAATGTTCTTCATGAATGATTGAAAAATTGCACATGCTAGGCTGTGGAAGTAAATTCTTAATTTTAAATTCTTTTGAGGTTTTCCAACCTGTGACTCTTTGACTTTGGAGTAGAAAAAAGATATATCATGTGAATACGTTTGGTAAAACAAAATCCCTGCTATGTATTGAATTATACCTCTTTCATTTAAAAATAAATGACCTACTTTCGTTTTTAGTTTGTTTAAAAAAGAATTTTTAATTTTCTTTTTTAGCAACACTTTAATTTCAGTTTATCACATGACATGTTTGAGGCCACAAGATTAAAGGACATTTTGATACATTTGACACAACTTTCATTTAGGACCACAACATTGAAAAGTGTCTTCTTTATAAATTTTCTTAAATTTTGTGTCAAATTAAACTAGACCAACCCTTTTGAATCAGAGGAATGACTTTTTATTCTTGTGAAACTATATAATATCTAAGTTAAATCGAGTGTTTTTAAAAAATGAATATATTTTCAGAATAGAATCCTGAGAGGTGTTGTGTATAAATTATGGAAAACACAACAAAGAGGGAGGGGTAGTGTAACGATCCTCGTGGCCGTTTCGTACTTTTAGTTGGTTTTCCCTATTTTTACTCTTTTTGTAGCTTTTGTATGTCATATGCGATTTGCGGGGATGAGTGACACAATTTTTCGAGATGCTCAGATACATGAGTATTTGATGAGACTTTGAGTTTTGAAGGTTCACAAGTTTGACAAAAGTCAATATTCTAGGTTTGTGAGGTTGGATTAAAGTTCAGTCAGTTTCAATAGGTGTGGAAAGTGATTTTTGACTTGGTTGGGTGGTTGGTATGAATTCCGAGACATTCAAGAGTGCTTTAAGTCATTGGTTGTATTCTTGAGTTTTAAGAAAGTTAAATTTGACCATTGTCAAGACAACCTCGGATCGGTAGATTGATAATTCTAATAGATTTAGAACATGTTGTATGGTCAATCTACAGAATGTCGAGGGTCCATTCAAAGTTTTGATTGAAACTTTCACGAAAGATATGCATGATTTATGAAAATGACTGCCTTATGACTTAGGTTGCTTTGATATTAGCATCAAATAAATTGTGACAGGTTTTCTCACACAATAACATCTTCTTTCTCAAAAAGAAAAAGTCGGAACCTGATCTTGACGGCCCTAAACAATAGCAATAGTAACTAAATTATACTTTTCCATGGATGTTGATATGCTTGTGTTTATGACTAATTTTGTTCGGATTTTACGTAGCATCGAAAGGATATTGAGATGAAGAATCTCTCGTTAGTATAGGCCTGGCCCCTAGTAGCAATCTATTTGTCCCTAACTACGTGCCCCGTAGGTAGTCTTGAGTGACATAGCTAGTGGATTCACCTAAGCTAGAAGTTTAAGGTTTTTGCCTTAGAAAACAAGGACATCGATCTCTTTTCAGTGTGGGAGAATGACACTGAATTCGACGTTATAGCTCATGTCATCTATTTCGGTTAGTAGTAAATATCATACAACACGAACTTAAGTTACTTTCAAAATATTTTATGAAGTTTTCCTTATGATTTAAGATGCATTGACCATGTTCAAGTTTTATGATGTCTCTTCATGAGCTTTTATGATGTTTAGCTTGGTAATTAATTTCATTTTTCGATCATGTCGCCTTATTATCATGATTCATGTTTTATGCATATCCCTCATACTTAGTACATTCCATGTACTAATGCATACTTGTGCCTACATTGTTTCATTAATATAGGGTCTGGCGATCTTCCTCCTCCCGTTCGTGGCTAGTTGGCTTGACCATTTTGTTGGGATTTATTCAATTTTTATTATTGATAAAGAAAGATTAAACACATTGTTCAACATGGTCCAAAGGTACACTGCCACGAGCAGTGGAATTTAGGAAAACTTTTAAAATAAATAAGGATAAAAGCTCAGAAATTAAGAATGGATAATTCTAATTTCATGATAAAATCGAAGAAAATAAATATCGGATGAATTAAGGAGAAAGAATCAATGAGTTCGATTTGAAGAAGGAGTCTAAAGAGGCAAGGAATTTTAATTGAATAAGTTACTACTGATTTGAGGAGTTGGAGCTCGACTATAACACAAAAGAATCAATGAATTTGATTTGAAGGAGTCTAAAGAAGCAAGGAGTTTGAATTGAAGAAGGAGTCTCACTTGAAGTAGATCTCTAAGTCAAGAGAGTTCAAGTCAATAAGGAGTTTGAAGTGAACAATAACTCTAAAGAATTGTGCTTAAATAAAGTTGAAGTCGTTCATAATACTTGTGCACTTACAAAGCAAAAAGAGCAATTGAAAAATTGACTTCGCAAGTGCTACTAGTGAATTAAAGGAACACATCGAAGAACTTGGTCCTTTTACAGAGTTTATGTGTTAGAAGTTTTTCTTTGTGATTGAGTCTTGATGTAATATTAGTTCATTGAATTATAAGTTGAATTAGAAGTGTTGTCTTCAGGTTGTGATAGCTCAAAGATTTGGGAACACATACCTTGAAATGTTTGTGTTGAAGTTTAGGATTTAGAGTTAGTTCATAGGATTACAAGAGTTGTAATCTGAATTCATAACTTGAAAGTTAGGAATTAGAGTTAGATCCCAGGATTGCAAGAGTAGTAATCTAAATTCATAACTTGAAGTTAAGGAGTTAGAGTTAGTTCTATAGGTTGCAAAGTTTGTAATCTATTTTTTGTGGAGGTTCAGTGATTTAGTGAAGTTGGAGTTAAATCCTTAAGGGTACATGTTGTGGTTTTTTATACCTTTTGAGATGGGTTTTTCCCACGTAAAAGATTGTGTTTTTACTTATTGTTCTTACTGTGTTGTTGGAACACGTTAGGCAACCTGCTTCACACTTAGACAAAAAATTAAAGTTAGTAAATTACTAGGTTGTGCAGACTATCACATTTGAAGATCAAGAGTTGGTGAGTCCTCATGTTCCGAGAAACATGTCACTTTTATTTCGTTTATGTGTATTTAGTTTTTGGACGTTGTATGTGGTGTATTGGTTACGTCCTGACCACTTCTTTTCATGTATTAGAATGGCTTGTCAAGACTCTGTTAGACTTCCGCTTAAATGTCAAACTTTCTGATATATATGATATTATTTATTTTTTCTATTATATTGTGTGTATGTATGTCAAATGGCTTGTGTAGGGCCACTCGGGGTCTTATACACCATGTCACATCTAGGGTGTACTTTGGGTCATCACAGTTCGAAAGAAGGATAGTTCTTTTCGTATGTGCATTGACTACTGACAATTGAATAAGTTTATCATAAATAATAAGTATCATATTCAAAGAATTGATGACTTTTTTGATCTACTCCAATGTACGAGTTTTTTCTCAAAGACAGACCTTCAGTCGGCTTATCACCAATTGAGGATAAAGCAAAATGACATTCTCAAGATGGATTTCAGAGCTCGGTAGGGTCACTATGAGTTTTTGATGATGTCGTTTCATTTAACTAATGCCCCAACAACATTTTTGGACTTAATAAATTCGGTCTTCTAGCAATATCTTGACATGTTCGTGATTGTGTTTATCGATGATATTTTGATTTACTCTCCGAGTGAGGATGAGCATGTTGAACATTTGAGAATTGTGTTGCAAATTCTCAAGGATCAAGAATTGTATGCTAAGTTTAGAAAATGTATGGTTTGGTTGAGGTCTGTTGCTTTCCTTGGCCACATTGTCTCTGGTAAAAGTATTCAAGTTAATCCAAAAAAGACCGAAGCAATTAATAATTGACCTAGACCTTTGTCCGCTTCTAATATACCGAGTTTCTTGACTTAACCATTCTATCACATAATGACTTTATGAAACCACTGACTTTTCCATCACCAACGTCTTTCCTACTAAATCCATTTCTAATTTTGAATCTACCAACTAACTCTATCAACCCGCATGTTCTCTCTCCTATGACACCTTCCAACACCGGTGATGAGTCCACAAATTGGACTCATTTAGGGGTTTATTTTGATAGGAATAGTGTCCTCAAATGCTTATTTTATCTCAATATCTGATGAAAACTCTTAAGTTTCAGATATTTGAAGTTTTAGTGGAAGCATGGACACTTAGGCGCAAAAAGAAACCAAAAGGCTGAAAAGAATGAAGAAGTTGAAGCTTACGCATCGCCAAGCACACTTGGCGATTCGCCGAAGGGACGCACTCCTTCCCTTGTTCCAGTACGCGAAGCCTTGAAGGAGCAGGATCAAAAAGGTGATGAAAGGAGCAGTCGGCGTTTCACCGAATAATTCCGCGAAGCAGTACTAGGTCGCCCAATGACACAGAGCACGATGATGCTGAAGGATAGTGCAAAACGGCGACGAACTACACCAAAGGGTGAATCGCCGAGTTAATCGACGATTCCGACTAACCTCGCCGAAAGATCCACCAGTACTATTTTCTGAAGTTTATAAATACTAAACTTGTTATTAATTTTTAAGAGTCGAACATATATATTTTATTTTCCAGAATAGAATAGTAATTTTTGGGATATTTTCTCTCAAGTTTGGAGAGGGTTTTTGGGAGACTTGAAGAAAGAAGGATTTCATCTTCCCCAAGTTGGAAGTGGGTCTTCTCCATTCTTCTTCCTTTGCTTAAATCAAGGTTTAATTCCTTATACCCATTTGATTTTAGTATCATCTTAGGTGTATTTTGTTATTTCTTGATGTGTGGCTAAAAACCCCCATTTTTGGGGTGTGATTTAGCAAGTATGTGTTGATATAGTTGTTGGGTTTTGCTTGCTGATAGGATAGATGTATTTTATTGGTGATTTCACCTAGTGGTTGTGGTTTAATTTAATGGGTTTGTAGTTGCAAATACAAAACCACCCATGTGTTTTCGGGTTGCCCGAGAGGGAGGTCGCGAAACCAAGACCGCTAGATTGATGGCCTAAGGAGTGGGTCGACATGAGGTTCAGCCCGAGAGGGTGACCCCTAGAGAGTGAGTGGGGTAAGGCGTAGGCTGGCCTTCATGCGGCAAATGGTGTTCGAGAGGAACGCATTTGAAACAGGGTAAGTTGCCCGAAAGGGAACTTATTTCCATCTAAAGCTTAGCCTAGTCACTAATATCTTGCAAATTTCCTATCGAAAGCATATACCCAACAATTTATCTCAACTTGTATTGCGGTCACACCCCAAGAACTTGTCCCCATACTTGATCTTCTTATTATATTTGTTGTGTTTTTACTACTTATGACAAAACCCCCAGTTGATATTTGACACCTTTGTGTCACCCCTTTTTATTTACAATGTTTTTAATCGTTAATGTCTTTAGCTACGACTAGTTTGAACTAAATTCAATTTTTCTAACTAATTCTCAAAACCACTCCCTTGGGACACGACCCCAACCCTTGGTTGGGTTACTATATTATCGACGATCGTAGACACTCGTACTGTAGGTTAGTGTCGTTGGTCACGATAAACATCAAAATGGCGCCGCTACCGGGGACTGGTGTTATTTGAGAATTTTTAGATTAGTAGAATTTTTGTTCTTCTTAGTTGTAGTTCACTAACTTAATTCTTTGTTTTGTTTTGTGATTTGTCGAAATCTAAACAAGTGAAAGCGAGAAATATTTGGGAGCTAATGGAGTTTCCTCCATTAGAGGTAATGATGTATCGGGATCGTATCCTAACCTTCAAGCAATTGGAGGATGAGCGGATCCATGAGACATGGGCAAGATTCAATGAACTGCTAACTCAACGCCCCACTCATGGAATTCCCGGTAGGATCCTCCTTGATTGTTTCTACCGAAGTCCTGGCCCCAGAAACAAGATGTTGATTGACAAACTCCTTCCTGGCGGGACGTTAAAGCAGCCGTATATAATAACAGTCCAACTGCTTGACAATATGGCTAAAATGAGCCGAAAGATTGAAAAGGATCTCTTGATGACCGCACTAATGACTCAAATGGATAAGTTAAAAAAGAAATATGGTGAAGGTCGAAGCTCATTGCAAAAGGAAGGATAAATACATCCCTCCCCATAATAGAAGCAACAATGAGAACAAGGATATCAAACGCATCGAGGGAATTCTCTCAACAATTCTCCGCAAGGTGACCGAGCAAGACAAAGAGCTGGAGGGATTGAAAGAAGACATCGAAGGAATGAAACAAATTATTTGGACTCATTCTAAAGTTATCCAACTGCTCGAGGACCTGATGATTTATGTGTTGCCTCAACTCCATCCCCAGAAAAATAGGGGGTGGCCTAATGAGGACATGCCCAACCCCAGCAACGAAACTTAAGCAATGACTTGCGTCGTGCCACAGTGGTAAATAAGGCGCTTCTTCAGAGGCAACCCAAGGTCTTAAACGTTTAGGGTTTTACTTTTATGAATAATGGTGTGTTGTGTTGCAGGTTAAAACGAGGAAAGGGTGGAAAATTCAGGTTGGCGAGCAGAAAGTCTATCCCGCGAGTCTCCAAACAGGTCTGCGAGCCTGACTAGATCCGCCGTTTGGCTCAATACAAGAGTTTTACAGAGCCTGTAAAACTCGGTGAACTCGAAAAGCAACTCAGCTTATCGCCAACAAGTTTGGCTATCTCGATGCAAACCGTCGAAATTCACCCTCTGGAAATTGAAGATTTTAAACAAAAGGGTGAGACAAATGACCTCTCGGCGAATTGCCGAGTGGGTTTGCAAGTGCGACTAACATTGCCAAATGAACACAAATTGAACAACATATATTGCCAACAGTCACCCTTCTTCATTCTTTCTCATTTTCAAACTCCATAACTTCACACCAAGTTAGTAATTTACCTTTTCTCACCTTAGAGTAGTACTTTAGTCACGAATTAGCACTTGGAACTTGGATTTTCGTTGCCGCCTAGCATTACAATTTTGTTTACTCAGCAAAAAAGTTAGTTTCTGTAAAAACCCTTTTCGCTTTTGAAAGGTTCAACCTCATCTGCAATCTAGGTGTCCATTAATGCGTCTTAGATCTCTCTAATATGAGTAGAAATTTTCGAATTCCTACTTTTAATTTGTAAATTGGGGCCTATCTGTTTTTACTATTCGAATTCTTTTTTTCACTCTGCTTACCTTGAAACTAAATGTTGTGAACTATGCATAATGGGTGTTTCCATGAATGGGTGTTATGGGTCTGGGGCTGAATTTCATTAATACATAGTTTAATTTTGTTTTTGAGTTTTGTACGATCGATTTTGGAAAGTGAATTGAATCTCAGGCATTAGGTCAGTCGGCGAGTTAAGTTGAGCTCGCCGAATCACTCGGTGGTTCGCCTACTAGCCCTAAATAGCCCTTAATTTCATATCTTAAGCTTTGTGGGCTCTATAATTTCGGCGGACATATTCATGATCGCTAAAGAGGTTCGGCGATTCACTGATTAAATTGGTGAGTCTGTCTGCAATTATGTTCTACAATGTAATTACTTACTATTCTCTCTAACTTTTTGCAGATATGGCCAAACGATCGACCAGAGGAAGGGAAAAAGGAGTTGTGATCAGTGAAAATGCACCTCCACCCAGGGGCAAGGCTACCACAATTTCAAAAAGCAAGGGAAAGGGAAAAACCTTCGAATTATCCGACGCAAGCTCTGACAGCACAGGTTTCTACACCACCGAACCACCCACATATAACAATGAAAGTACGAAGTCTGATGAAGACTACCAGACAGAGGAAATGAGGGCTGAGCTACGTTCCAAAACAATACATGATCCACATCGGATAAGAGATAGTCAATCCATCACTCCAACTCCTTCAGCTTTAGAGCAAGCATTAGTGCTGACACCTCTAGTACAAGGTCGCCCACATGGATCAATGAATAGATCAAAGGTGGACGGTCTGAGAACGATCATTGAGGAGAAACGACTTTCCATTGATGGGGTTATAGATAGGTATCCAGAGGTGATATAGTGCCTGAAACACCACAATTCCAAATCATCACAAGGCATCGCGACTCTTACATACCAAGCTGGGTTAGAGAGTTCTACGACGCATACAGTACATTGGTACCTTAACGGAAAAGGCTAATCTCATCTTTTAAAGCAGTTGACTACATGGTTGTCAGAAAAAGGAAGGTAGCCTGTGATAGTGAGTCTATCAACACAGCTTTGGGTATGTCCGATAAGATTAATGACCACTGCCAGTATTTGATCAGGACACAGAAGCTGGATGCAATGAAAAAGTGGTTAGCTCCGCTAGTCTCAGATGATAATGCTCCGACATGGTTAGCAGAAGGAGTTCCAATTGAGAAGAAAAATCTAAACATAGTTGCACAATACTAGTTCGGATTCATCAGCAGCACAATTATGCCATCACAAAATGAATCAATCCTTCGTCATGCTAAGGCAGCTTTCCTTGGATGCATCATGAAGAAAACCAGGATAAATCTTGGGATGATCATTGCCTCTGAGATCCATATGCGTGCAAAGCAGAGCCAGACATCTCTCCCTTTCCCAGTATTAATCACTGAATTATGCAAAAGAGCACGGGTACCTAGAGATGCAACGAAGGATGTGGAACTGGCTGCCACCACCTCCACTAATATCCGAAAGATCAAAGCTGAATATCTCAAGGACCAAACAGAAAAGAAACAGAAGGAAGCTGTGGCCACTAGATCTATACCTGCAGAGGCATATTTGCCTACTCCAGCCCCTAGGCCTTCAGAGCTGAAGAAAGATGTGGACTACCTAAATTCCACTGATATATCCATGATCTTTGGAACATTGGAAGTTCCAGATGCCCCCGAAATGCCTCAGACTACCACAGGATATGAAACTGGAATGGAGCATACTGCTGATCCTGAATCAGAAGCAGAAACTGACGAAGAGATATTTGAGGAAATTACAGCGGTCGACATAGCCGAGACTGAGGAGATCAAGATAAATGTTGTTGTGCAATCTTCTTTGGCAAAGTCTCCTGCTGCGAGATCCAGTGGAGCTGGTCCTTCTGGTGGTCACTCCGAATACTGATGCCATGACAGATGGAGCAACTGCATAGTCAGGATCACTTATTTACCTCTCTGTCTTTCTTTACTTTGCCTTTTGGATTCTGTATTATTTGCATTTGAGGACAAACTCTCTTATTTGTGGTGGGGTGAGGCCCACCTTGTTTTACTTGTTTCGAATACTTGTGTTTTGGTGTACATTTGGGTTGTCTGTTTTTAATTGTGTTTTTAAAAACTGCGTTGTGATTGTTTGAGCTTGTGGCTCCGTTTATTTTTATTTGTAAAATGATTTTGACCCTTTCGAAATTTTTTGAATTTTTCGCACATTTTTGCCACCCCTCGTGAGTTGATGTGGTTGTTCTTTTGCAAAAAACTTGAGTCCCAATTTCGATCAATACCAAGGACTTGAATAGTGCTCTCAATCGAACGAACTTGTTGCCTACCCGTGAGCGTGTGAAACTATTTTGAACACACTTTGAGCCTTACCTTTCTTTGAAAGAATCTTGATGAACCCTAGACCTTACTTGACCCGCTACCTATAATCTTCTTGATTTGTGGTTTAGTGAATAGCCAACTTAGGCCAAAAGTCTAAGTTGGGGGTGTGGTAAAAAGGAAAAGGAGAAGTCAAGAAGTGCAAGAAAAGTCTCCCTTAACCCCTGGTTTTGCAGAACAATGGAAACCTTCGAAGTAATAAAAAAGTAAAAAATTGTGGGATAAAGTACCAAGGAAATTGGGTTTCCAAGCAATCCATGGAGGTGAATGAAAAGATGACTTAGAAGCACTAGAAAAAGAATTGATAAAGGAAAAGAAGGGAATTCCTTGAGAATACCACATCTCACGAGGAAAACGTCACTGAGCCTAAATGACCATAACTTTGCACTCATCCCCATTACAAGCCTTAGAAAGACCTGTTTGATCTTGAGTAAGCCGAATCGAAAGTAGATTGGAAAATAAGGGCAAACTTATGGGTAAAAACATGCATTGTGTTCCTCTTTTTTAAGTGTGAGTGTTGCATCTGGTTCCTGATCTTGAATTGATTAACCTCTGTGTGTGAATATGGAATCATTCTTGATGTGAATATGGAATCATTCTTAATGTGAGGGCACTTAGATACTTCCTGTTGAGCTTGATTGCACAAGTAGCAAGTATTGCGAGCATGAGAATCTTTGGTAATGGTGTGTCACAACTTGAATCTTTGAGTACACAATTGATTCTTGCATAAGTAAATTTGAGTCTGATTGTGTGCATTCATCATTTAGTCTTTTGTAGCACTATTTGAGACACCTTGTTGAACGGCTGAACTTGAGTTTGCTTGAGGACAAACAAAAGTTTAAGTTGGGGGTGTTGATGAGTCCACAAATTGGACTCATTTAGGGGTTTATTTTGATAGGAATAGTGTCCTCAAATGCTTATTTTATCTCAATATCTAATGAAAACTCTTAAGTTTCAGGTATTTGAAGTTTTAGTGGAAGCATGGACACTTAGGCGCAAAAAGGAACAAAAAGGCTTAAAAGAATGAAGAAGTGGAAGCTTGAGCATTGCCAAGCACGCTTGGCGATTCGCCGAAGGGACGCACTCCTCCCTTTGTTCCAGTACCCGAAGCCTTGAAGGAGCAGGATTAAAAAGGTAATGAAAGGAGCAATCGGCAGTTCACCGAATAATTCCGTGAAGCAGTACTAGGTCACCCAATGACACAGAGCACGACGATGCTGAAGGCTAGTGCAAGACGGCGACAAACTACACCAAAGGGTGAATCACCGAGTTAATCGGCGATTCCGACTAACCTCGCCGATAGATCCGCCAGCACTATTTTCTGAATTTTATAAATACTAAACTTGTTATTAATTTTTAAGAGTCGAACATTTATTTTATTTTCCAGAATATAATAGTACTTTTTGGGATATTTTCTCTCAAGTTTGGAGAGAGTTTTTGGGAGACTTGAAGAAAGAAGGATTTCATCTTCCCCAAGTTGGAAGTGAGTCTTCTCCATTCTTCTTCCTTTACTTAAATCAAGGTTTAATTCCTTATACCCATTTGATTTTAGTATCATTTTAATCTGGTGCAAAGTCAGTAGTACTAGGGCCTTTGAGTAGGAATTTGTTCACTTTGTTGAGATACCAATTGGAATCAGAATATACCAATTGGAATCAACTCATACCATAAGCGACAACCCACATAAAAGAAGAAAAGAAATAGAATGACTTCCTAGAATGCTTCATAGCTTCCTGAGGGTAAGATGTGGACGTTAATACACCAATCTGCAGGAGTCTATTCCACATTTTGCTCTTGTACTGGGAGACTGGCAACCTAGGCTCTGATACCAATTTTTCATGACCTAACCCACCGGGCCATGCAGGCACCTACTCTAACACCTAAGCAGAAGAACCCTTAATTCCCAAACGGTTAAAATATGCGAAAGATTAAGAAAACTAAAGATAAAAGGATTTTTACGAGATTTTTTTAAAAATAAAGTTTTTCTAACGATCTATAATTAAACTTGTAAAACAATTAACACCTCCAGGGATCTAGTCTAAAAAGGTACAAGAGATTCTAAGATTACAAGTATAAAATACAATACTAATGACACAGCTTCCACCAAAGGGAAAGAGGAGTAGAAGTTGTTGGAGATTGTCTTCGTCTTCACCTATGAAACATTACTGACACTGCAACCAGACTATGCCAAAAGGCATAACAAGAGTAGTATCAGTACAAACCACACGTACTAGTAGGCATTATTGGTCAACCCAATGTCCACCACATAATATAAAGAAATCAACTAGCAAGAAGCATGTGATAAGACAGTACACTTCTCAACCCTCATCCTCCTACCTTTACCATTCTCGAATACCTTAAAACATACTAGTACACTTGGCTCTAACCCCTTACTCACTCCATTTTTTATCGTAACTTAACCATTCTATCTCATAGAGGAGACCCCCAATTGCAACTACCTCCAATCCGGCCAACCACTCACGACATACCCTTGCTCCCTCTACATCACCAATCAGCCTTTGACCACGTAGTATATTCTATCAAGGCTCGCTAACCGCTTCGAATATGAATTCCCAGCCCAAGGTAGGACCTAACCACTTTTGCCTCCTGGACACTACCCCACTTCTCACTATTAAGGACACAACCCTTCTCTCTAAAGTAACCAATAATAACACTTGGATCCTCCATCCCCACTTACCAGACCTCATTCCAAAAATGAGATGTAAACCAGTACTTACGACACTATAACACAGATAAGCCATATGCATAGTTCAATATACTTTTAGGAGAAACATACAAATTCACAATATCAATAACAAGCAAATATGAATATAGTAATTACCAATAGTTCTCTCATAGAACCCACACCCAAACTGTTAGTGTGTCAGAACGTGACACCCAATCCAATATATATGTGTCGAAACATGACACCTAATCTAATGTATGTGTCGGAACGTGACACCCGAGCCAATGTACGTGTCAGAACGTGTCACATGGTCCAGTCAGCACAACCACAATCACAATCACACATATAATGAACAATTCACATAGTCACACAAATCAAGTATAAGGTTCATGGCATGGAATTATACATACTTAGTCGTTTCATTGAGTTCAGTTCATGATTCTCTATCCCCATATGCGTATGCATGCGATGAAGCAATTAACTGGCATATATCACACAAACATGAAAAGATCTATCACCTACCCCTAGATCACAAGACGAGGCTTTCCCTCACAATATGCACCTTATTTATCAACTAAGAGTACATGTACAATCATCCCTTTCTCTATGCCCGAAGGCCTACGCATAAATCCTATCGTCAATTAGCAATATACTATTCAGTAAGCACGGATTTACTACTACTCAATTAAATAAACCTAGCCTACCTGGATGCCAAGTAGCTGCAGAGGGATTGTAGCTCCAATCCTGGCTTTCGAACGATAAGACGGTGGATTTGGTTGGGAATCAACAAGCTATCATCATCCTTGCGCTAGAAATCTCTTCCTCCTTCCTTCCCAAGCCTAGAGCAATCTTTTGAAGGTTTCTGGGGTGATTCTCTCGTCTTTAAGTTTTTCCCCCCGACCCTCCCGCTCTTGTGCTCCCTGTCCCGCTGGAGCGCCGCCGCCTTAGAGGCATCATTCCGCTCTGGCGGGAGAGTGGGGTCCTGTTACTCCCAATATTTTTCTCTCCATGAATAACGACAATTCGGGTTATTACAGAAGGGTTGTTTAGGGTAGGTGATAAATGAATTTGGTTTTCCATTCATGTTATGTATATATGTTAACTATTTCGCTAGTATTACTTATACAATATGTGGTTAAGGAGTTGGAAAGGGAGGAAGGTGAAGTGATGTCTTGCTGTCAATCTCATGCAATGAACTTGTCTTGTTTGCTTGTGCTTGTTTGCTTGTGGTTTTACAAGTATGATTGTATTCATTGTGAATTTGATTGTATGATGTGCAATACCTGGTTGGCTTGGGTACTACACCTGTTATATATTATCAGTTGGCTCGGGTATCATCCTTAGTAAATATTATCGATTGGCTTGGGTACCTGCGTGGTACATATTCTTGTATTAGCTCGTTACCTTGACAGTACGTGATATCTCTTGGTTGGCTCAAGTACTACGACTGGTTTATATTATCAATTAGTTTAGGTAACACACATGGTATTGAATATCTATCAGCTGGCTCGAGTACTACTATTGATATAGGTTTCATATCATTTGACTTGGGTACCGCGCTACATACATATTTGATTATTCTCTATGTGTTGGTTCTGTGAGTGGACCGAGTTTATTTATTATATTTTATGTATCACATGTTGGTCTATGAGTGGCCACATTGATGTATTTAAATATTGAGATGGTTCTTGTATAGACTGGAATTGAATGTTATATACCATAAATGATGTTTCATAGATCCTTGGGTGGTCTGGGTTATTTGAGGGGTGGGGGTGTTGAATCACGAGTATGTTATGTCAAGGGGAATAAGTAAGATATTTTTTGGTAGTATACTATATGGCTAGAGGGCCGGTTGATGCTTATCATGACCAATGCCACTATCCTACAGTAGTAGCGTCTACGATCCTCGATAATATAGTAACCCAACCAATGGTTGGGGTCGTGTCCCAAGGGAATGGTTTTGAGAATTAGTTAGAAAAATAAAATTTAGTTCAAACTAGTCGTAACTAAAGACATTAACGATTAAAAACATGTTAAATAAAAAAGGGTGACACAAAGGTGTCAAATATCAACTGGGGGTTTTGTCACAAGTAGTAAAAAAACAACAAATATAATAAGAAGATCAAGTATGGGAACAAGTTCTTGGGGTTTGACCACAATACAAGTTGAGATAAATCGTTGGGTACATGCTTTCGATAGGAAATTTGCAAGATAATAGTGACTAGGCTAAGATTTAGATGGAAATAAGTTCCCTCTCGGGCAACTTACCATGTTTCAAATGCGTTCCTCTCGGACACCCATTTGCCGCATGAAGGCCAGCCTATGTCTTACCCCACTCACTCTCTCGAGCTGAGTGTTAGGATATAGTGCACTTACTTGAATTCTACAATGTGATCCCTAAATGAATTATGTGTGTGTGACAGGATATACTTATGAGAAGGGATGCAACTTTAGTTGTGCATGGACTTACCATTTATAAAAAGGGTAAGGGAAAAGAACAACTACTGACTGTAGGGAAACTTTAGTTTCATGGTAGTCGAGATTGGTCGGGAACCATGTAATAAAAGGGGCTATTATTGCATAATAGAGGAAATTGTTATTATGAAAGGTTCCCTTGACGTGTGTCACAACAGATTATAAACTGTGTGATTAATAGGCATATTATGGGGATGTGCATGCTTATTATGTTAGATTAGTGGGAAGGGGTTCGGATGTGTGTATCGCTGAGTTGACTCGAGGTGAGCAATGACAATCTTAGCTAAGAGGGGTTATCCTAAATACTTGTTATGACCTTGGGAGTCAATGAAAAACTCTAAAAATGGGGAAAACCCCAGGAAATTGTTGTCTTGGAAACTGGTCCCATCGGAGCCACTGGCGCGGCATCATTCCCGCCAGGGCGAGACCACCAGAGAGGGAAGTCCCCCGCTAGAGCAGTAAGGTCCCTGCCAAAGAGGGACACGACGAGACAAAATCTTAGCCCAATCTCCCCTATTTTTCCACTAGTTCCCCTATGAACCCAGAATCACGCATGGACTAAATTTCGCAATTTCATCAGTACTCAGGCAATATAACAGTGAGTTAAATCACCTAGCATTTAATTAAGGCTATGAAAATAGCAAACCAAGCATTTTTGTGCTTAAAAAAATGTAAGGAAAAAGAAAAAGAAAAATATAAATATTGTTCATTACGTGCCCGAGAGGGGCAAAACAAAATCAGGGACCATGGGAATGGGAAGTGTCGCTACCGGACTCTAGGTCCTCTAGGCTGTCTCGTCAGGCCACGCTTGACTCAACCAGGGGAACTCCCAAAAGTCCTCCGACTCGAGCCTGGAAAGCTCCATCTAGGGGGTGACGTAAAAGAAAATGACATTAATGGCCTTCCACATCCAACCCATCAGACGGTCCCTCTATAGACCCTTTTACCTCTTATGTTGCAGCTGGCGGCAGAGCATCTCAACCTTGAGGTTAATGGAGAGTGGAAATTGAGTCGAGGCGCTAACATAGGAGCTTCACAATCTCGTTCGGACGGCTGCCAGCTCCTCCTCCACACGAGCACCTGATAGTGGGAACTAAGACTGGGTAGGAAGGGTGTCGTTGGCCTCATCATCTTCCCCTCATTCGTCATCCCCCTCAGCAGCTGCTTGGCTGCTACCATCTCCGTTTGTCTTCCTTTTATTTCTTCCTGAGGTGGAATCCTACCTGATCAAAAGGGGATCCATAGGAAGTACCTCATCGGTGTCCAAGAGTGGCAGCCCCGCCTACTTGCACATCGTTGTCACCAGTCCAGGAAGGAAGAACACTTTTTTGTTGCCTCTGTAGAACTTCTTCCACTCAGAGATGATCTGAGTACCCACAGCTTGGCCTCGTACTCTGCATTAGGAACCTCTGGCACCTCGAGCACCTCATTGATGAACTGAGTGCTCAGGGGGATGTCAACTCCTCGGATGCAGATAGTAGGGTGAGGATCGTCCCAGCGAACAATAGAAAGAATTGCATAAAACTCCCTCACCAAGCCAAAGCGTGCAGCAAGGGGAGCCTCTTTCAGTGGACCCCAACTAAATTCCATCAACCGGGCTTGGAAGGAGGGTGATTTCTCCGCTAGGCCCAAGATGTGGAAACCCCTCTCACACAAGAACTTGGTGTTCTGGTGATCATGGTGCCTCTCCCGACTTGCAGCATCGGGAAACCAGAAGAAAGTCAAGTTTTCCTCATTTATTTCAGCCACAGTAGACAAGCCTACAAAAATTCATGAAATCGTACATGTTAAGACTTCATAAAATTAGTCAATCCCGGGCTAAGGAATAAGAAAAATCTATTTTGAAGTGGCAATGAGGCAACTGTTCTACGAAATCCCGCCAGAGCGGCCAGGACCCCTCCACAGTGGCATGAAGGAGGCCGCCACAGCGGGAAGGAGGCTGCCAGAGTGGACTTCATCTGGGAAGAACTCCAGGATGCGATCATAGCGCCCTTTCACCCCAAACCTCGTTTTTAACAGATTTTTCATCAGATCAGAGTATCTAAAGTACCCTAGTACCTAAATATACAACTATTCTAGCAATACAACCCATAAATGATGCCTGAATCTGAGTTTTACACCAAGAAACTATTCAAGTTCCCCTACCCATTTCGAAACCATTTCGATAGTATTTCCATAAAATCCTTACGCTCAGAACGTTGTGGAGAATTAAAGGAAATGTCCATGCTACATTTTTCTAGCAAATCAAGCAACATAGTTTCACATTTTGAAAACTACCCCAAGGCCATTCTAACCAATCGTGTAGTGTCATGAAATCGTAGTTAAGTAAGTAATGAAGTAATTAGAGCGGAGAACAAGAACTTTACCTTAAGATCGATGCTCGGAGTGAAGCAAAGCGATTGAGAGCATTTTTTTCACGCCCCGAAGCTACCCCTTTGGCGTAAACACGGGACCTAGAATCATGAGTGACCCCAAGCTAACCCTGAGGTGGCATATCATAAGCAAACTGAACATATCTATGAAAATAAGAACTAATGCGGAAGCTAAAACATGAGAAAACTGAATATGGGGAATACCCAATATTGATCCGAATATAAATAATATGATATAGTTTAGTGATACTGAACAATCACTCAAATACTAAAGCTGAATCTAATACTATGTCTGAAAAAGCTTGTAACTGACTAGAGTTGGTGGGACATGTTCCCAGCTAACCCTAGAAAAACTAAAACTGAAATGAAGGACTAAATCTGAAAACATGTCTACTGTCCTCGAAGTATGAGGACTCACCACTGAACCTACTGAACGTGGATCGGGAACCGATCTATGCATGATCTGGATGAGTAGAACCTGAATCTACATCATGAAAAGATGTAGCGTAGAGTATGCGTTAGTATTTGAAAGGTACTGAGCATTTAGGCTATGGATAAAAGCTGAACAAAACATATAAGCTGAACAAACATAACTGAGCAAAGACATAATCTGAAATGATGGAATTACTGAAATATGCTGAAAAGAACTGAATTGAATGCAATAACTAAGTACATAACATGTTGAGACTAAATACAGAAGCATAACTGAAAACCTGGTCAAATACACTAGAGTCTAACTGTGGGAGCTACTAGTAACCGACATAACCACCACGTGAACTAACCATGGTGTCTGATGTATACACCCCATCGAAGGGCCGATATACCTTGCCAGAGGTATAAAGGCATGACTCACGTGATCACTAAAACTGATGCCCACAGAGGGGACTTATAAACCTATGGGGGCATATAGTTCTGGGACTATACGGGTACGCTGAACCTTATTCCAACTCGGTGTTAAGTCTACTCCCAACTGAATATGTACATAACACATTATGACTGAATTACTGAAATACTGAATAGCTCAAAATACTGACATCCAAAATCTGAGAATGTAACAATTATAAACTAATAATGAAACATTTGAAATATGAGGCATGTATATCTGTTTATCTAACCTAGCTAGTGTAATTCATGAACTAAACAAATCTACACAACTAGGGCTCTGAGTTTCATGCAAGGAACTAAGCAATGATTTCACGAAAACATGATAATCTGATTAAGAATACTATAACAGCTAAATCACAACCAATATCTAAGGTTTTAGAAACCCTAGGTCTAAGCAAGATATAGCGAATCAAGAAAATGACTGAATTCTAGGGACCTAGTGGATGAAAGGAACCCACTAGTGAAATCCCACATACCTGGTTATGAAATCTACAGAGAAATCTTTCGATTTCAGGGTTGGAACTATGGAAAACTTGATGCGTGTTCTTGAGAAAGCTATGGCCTATTTTCTCTTCTTTTGTTCTAAGTTTGATGCATTTTTAGTGAATGAATCACTTAGGGAAAGATTTGACTAAGTTACTAAGCTTAAATTGATCAAAACTCCATAGTTTAGGGATCAAACAACATAGTTTAAGTTCCTAATGTATAGGGGAAAGGACCAAAATGACCCTGACTTAATTCTGACGAAGGCCACCCACGGAGGGACCTACAGTCCATGGGTTGACCTACCAACCGTATGTAGGGGTCGTCGGTCAAGTATGCCCAATAGGGATTTACTAAAATGAGCATAACGTTTTATTCGAAGATGGGATTTTACCAAATTTGGTGGTGTTGGAAAGAGGATTCAATTATCTTTCATTTGATAGGTCATGGGCCACCTAATTCCTTTTGTGCTAAGAGTTATGACCGTTTAAAGTTGACCCTTCAGCAATTTCCCTCTAACTGGCTACTGACCCTCACCTATGGTCAGACCTACGGTCTGTAGGTCCAACTACGGGCCGTACTGGTCGAATGTTTGTGGGATCAGAGACTATAAAGATTTGGGCCTTAATGACGGAACCCCACCTATGGTTCGTGGGTGGTTCTATTGGTACTGACACCAGCTTTTCTGAAAACTAGGATTTTCTTCATTTTGAGACCCGAGGTGTTACATTATCTCCCCCTTGGGAACATTCGTCCTCTAATAAAGTCTAAACCAGTTGAGTATGGAGGGAAGGAGTTGCAATCCCTACCACTAAGTACTAGAAACTAATATCTAACTGAACTGAGTTCTAAGGACATGTAAATATGTTAAAAGTGCAAGAACAACTGAAGGAACAAGGTACTAAGACTGAATTTACGCAAGAGTAAACTGAGAGACTGGAGAGGAAACTATTATCTCAAGCTGAAACAAAATTGGAAGGAAAGAGCTGAGGATACTTGACCTTTATGGCTCCTTCAACTACTCATCCACCTTAGGAACACATAAGAGACCATCTCCCTCTTGGGAGAAAACCTCTACTTTCTACTGTTGAACTGCACTTTTTAACTGAAACAATATAGGATCACTGTCCTGTTTTCCCTTAACTTCTACAACCAATGAATGTTCTGATCTATTCTGGACTATCATACCTACATTTGATATGTCCGTAAGACCAACTCCTAAGCGAGCAAGACAATGAACATCTTTTGTTAATTCCTCCCCGTTTTCCTCAACATGTGCTACACCCTATAGAGATCATCTTTCTGGCCTAAAGGTAAGAGATAAATCAACCTATAGGCACTGAGCTACTACCCTTCCATTCTAAGACTGGCTCGTTTGGAAACTGAAACTGAACGATCCTAGTTTTACAATCGACTGAGGCATAACATGAATGTAACCAATTCATGCCTAGAATGATACCGAAATCTACCATTTCTAGCTCTACAAGATCAGATGAGGTGACTTTCTAAGAGACTGTGACAAGGCAATTTCTGTATACATGTCTAGCTATAATTGGGTCAACAATTGGAGTAGATACTGAGAAGAGTTCTAAAAGGGTTTCTGGACTGACACCTAAGATTACTGTTATAAAGAGAAGTTACAAAGGTAGGAGTAGCCCCTGGATCCATAAATGCATAAACATCTGAGGAAAAACATGAAACGTACCACTGATCTGAAACACAAAACGTCGAATTAGAAATGAGAAGTTGGATCATACCTTACACACGATAAAAGTAGAAAGAAAGTAAACTTTTTCCTAAAACACTTTGTAGCTTCCCTCTGATTATATGGGGAGCTCTTCACACACATAAAAAGGAATCTACTTAGTGCAACTTTCAGACATCCTAGGACTCTTAAACCTAATGCTCTGATACCAAGTTTGTCACGCCCTGAGGCTACCCCCTTGGCGTAAACACGTGACCTAGGATCACGAGTGACCCCAAGCTAACCCTGAGCTGGCATATCATAAGCAAACTGAACATATCTATGAAAAGATGAACTAATAAGGAAGCTAAAACATGAGAAAACTGAATGTGGGGAATACCCAATACTAATCTAAATATAAATAATATGATAGAGTTTAGTGATACTAAACAATCACTCAAATACTAAAGCTGAATCTAATACATTGTCCAAAAAAACCTCTAATTGACTAGAGTTGTTGGTACATGTCCCCAGCTCACCCTAGAAAAATTGAAACTGAAACGAAGGACTAAATCTAAAAATATGTCTATTGTCCTCAAAATATGAGGACTCACAACTGAAGCTGCTGAATGTAGATCGGGAACCGATCTACGAGTGATATGGATGCGGAGAACCTGAACCTACATCATGCAAAGATGTAGCACAGAGTATGCGTCAGTACTTGAAAGGTACTGAGCATGTAGGATATGGATAAAAGTTGAACAAAACATATAAGCTGAACAAGCATAACTGAGCAATGACATAATCTGAACACGATGGAATTACTGAAATATACTGAAAAGAACTGAACTAAATGCAATGACTAAGTACATAACATGTTGAGACTAAATACTGAAGTATAACTAAAAACCTGGTTAAATACACTAGAGTCTAACTGTGGGAGCTGCTAGTAACCAACATAATCACCATGTGTGCTCACCGTGGTGTTCGATGTATACACCCCATCGAAGGGTCTGATATACCTTGTCAGGGGTATAAAGGCATGATTGGTGATCAATAAAATTGATGCCCACAAAGGGGACTTATAAACCTACGGGGGAACGTAGTTTTGGGACTATACTATACGGGTAGGCTGAACCCTAAACCAACTCGATGTTAAGTGTACTCCCAACTAATTATGTATGTAACACGTTATGACTGAATTACTAAAATGCTGAATATCTCAAAATACTGATATCCGAAATCTAAGAATGTAACAATTATAAACTGGTAATGAAACATTCGAAATCTAAGGCATGTATATTTGTTTATCTAACCTAGCTAGTGTAATTCATGAACTAAACGAATCTACACAACTAGGGTTATGAGTTTCATGCAAGGAACTAAGCAATGATTTCATGAAAACATGATAATCTGATTAAGATTATTATAACAGCTAAATCACAACCAATATCTAAGGTTTTAGAAACCCTAGGTCTAAGAAAGATATAGCGAATCAACAATCTGAATAAATTCTAGGGACCTAGTGGATGAAAGGCACCTACAGAGAAATCCTTCGATTTCGGGGTTGGAACTAAGGAAAACTTGATGCGTGTTCTTGAGAAAGCTATCACATGTTTTCTCTTCTTTTGTTCTAAGTTTGATGATTTTTTTAGTGATTGAATCGTTTAGGGAAAGATCTAACTAAGTTACTAGGCTTAAACTAATTAAAACTACGTAGTTTATGGATCAAACGACGTAGTTTAAGTGCCCAACGCAAAGCAGAAAGGACCAAAATGACCCTGAGTTAATTTTGATAAAGGCCACCCATGGAGGGGACCTACGGTCCGTGGGTTGACCTATCAACCGTAGGTAAGGGTCGTTGATCAAGTCTGCTCGACAGGGCTTCACTAAAATGAGCATAACGTTTTACTAGGAGATGGTATTTTATAAATCTTGGTGGCATTGGAAAGAGGATTCAATTATCTTTCATTTGATAGGTCATAGGCCACCTAATTCCTTTTGTGCTAAGAGTTATGAGTGTTTGAAGTTGACCCTTCAAAAATTTCCCTCTAACCGGCTACTGACCCTTACCTACAGTCCATAGGTCCAACCACGGACCGTACTGGTAGACCATGGGTGGGATCAGAGACTATAAAGATTTGGGCCTCAACGACGAAACCCTATTTATGGTTTGTGGTCCTACCTACGGTTTGTGGGTGGTTCCATTGGTACTAGCACCAACTTTTCTGAGAACTAGGATTTTCTTCATTTTGAGACTCGAGGTGTTAGAGTTTTGGGGATTTTGAAAGTAAGGGTGGAAGGAAATGGGGAAACCATTCCCATTTCCCCTACTAAACTGACCCCGATCACCCGCCACAGCGGGAATCCCGCCGCTCTGGCGGGATCAGGCCATGCGAATGGGCGTGTCACTTTTTCTTCGTGTGTTGCCTCGTTTTCCTAGCCGGTTCTCGAGGTAAAGACCATTTTTTACTCACACCTTGGAAACCGCTATATTGCATTGTTTCATGACAGACCGACCCATCATTTCCAAAGTACTCCAAATTGACTCGTACTAACTCCTTCCGCTTATCGTTTAGGGACAAACGAATGATAAATTGGTATCTATTGTAATGACATGAACCGTCGTTATTCATGGAGAGCAAAACGTTGGGAGTAACTGAACCCCACTCTCCTGCCAGAGCGGGATGACGCCGCTAAGGTGGCGGCGCTTCAGCGGAATAGAGAGGGTCGAGGGGCAGAACTTAAATGACGCTAAGTCTTATTTTTCTATTTTTCCGTAAGTGCCAAAAAGAGGCGAGGATCACCCCAGAAACCCTCAAAAGGTTGTTCTAGGCTTGGGAAGAAAGGAGGAGGAGATATCTAGTGCAATGATAACGATAGCTTGCTGATTCCCAGCCAAATCCATCGTCACGTTGTCTGAAAGTTAGGATTGGAGCTACCATCCCTCTGCAGTTTCTTAGAGTCCAGGTAGGCGAGGTTTATTTACTTGAGTAGTAGTAAATTCGTGCTTGCTGCATAGTATATTGCTAATTGATGGTAGGGTTCATGCATAGGCATTCGAGCATGGAGAAAGGGACGATTGTACATGTAATCTTAGTTGATAAATAAGGTGTGTATCATGGGGGGAAATCTCATCTTGTGATCTAAGGGTAGGTGATGGTTCAATTTCTTATTTGTGTGATATATGCCAGTTAATTGCTTCATTGCATGCATGTGCGTATGGGGATAGGTAATCATGAACAGAACTCAATGAAACAACTATGTATAATTACATGTCATGAACCTGATACTTGATTGTGTGACTATGTAAATTATTCATTATATGTATGATTGTGATTGTGATTGTGATTGTGATTGTGCTGACTGAACCAGGTGTCACATTCTGGCACATACATTGGATCAGGTGTCATGTTCTAACACATATTTATTGGATCAGGTGTCACGTTCAGACACTCTAACAGTTTGGGTGTGGGTTCCATGAGAGAACCATTGGTGATTACTATATCCATATCTCTTTGTTGCTGATATTTTGAATTTGTATGTTGCTCCTAAAAGAATATTAAACTATGCATCTAGCTTATGTGTGTTACAGTGTCGTAAGCACTCATTTACTTCTCGTTTTCAGAATGAATTCTGGTAAGTGGGGACGAAGGATCCAAGCATTATTAACGGTTACTTTAGAGAGGAGGGTTGTGTGCTTAATAGTGAGAAGTGGGGTAGTGTCCAGGAGGCAAAGGTGGTTAGGTCCTACCATGGGCTGGGAATTCGTGTTCGGAGCGGTTTAGCGAGCCTTGATAGAATATACTATATGTTTAAAGGATTATTGGTTATATAAAAGGAGTAAGGGTATGTCATGAGTGGTTGGCCGGATTGGTGGTAGTTTTAATTGAGGTCTCCTCTATGAGATAGAATGGTTGAGTTACGATCAAGAATGGAGCGAGTAAGGGGTTAGAGCTAAGTGTACTAGTATGTTTTAAGGTATTCAGGAATGGTAAAGGTAGGAGGATAAGGGTTGAGGAGTGTACTGTCTTATCACATGTTTCTTGCTGGTTGATTTCTTTAGATTATGCGGTGTGCATCGGGTTGACCGATGATGCCTACTAGTACGTGTGGTTTATAATGATACTACTCATGTTATGCCTTTTGGCATAGTCTGGTTGCAGGGTCAGTGATGTTTTATAGGTGAAGACGAAGACAATCTCCAACAGCTTCTACTCTCTCTTCCCTGTAATGGAAGTTGTGTCATTAGTATTGTACTTTATACTTGTAATCCTAGAATTTCTTGTACCTGTTTAAACTAGATCCCTAGAGGTGTTAACAGTTTTACAAGTTTAATTATGGATTGTTGGAAAAGCTTTATTTTGTAAAAATCTCAAAAAATTCCTTTTATCTTTAGATTTCTTAATCTTCCGCATGTTTTAACCGTTTGGGAATTAAGGGTTCTCCTACTTAGGTGTTAGAGTAGGTGCCCGCACGACCTGGTGGGTTGGGTCGTGACACCTTCCTTGACAGTTATCCAGCTCAAAATCATCTTACCACCAATAGGATAACACCCAACAATTATCAAAAGGTCAACACTAAGTAATCAATATCCTACCATCCCAAACAAGAATAATCAATGCATTTAACCATCTAGACTCCACTCCCGAAGGCCTAAGCATGAGATATCTCGACAGACTACAACGTATTATGCATTTAGGGACAGGTCTAACTACTCTGTTAAGACTAGCCTACCTAGACGCCAAGAAACTTCCAAAAAAACTCTAGATACAAACTTCTGGCTCTGTGGGGCAAATCATACGAAAGAAGGCCTGAAATCTATGGGTTTTGACCCCCTTTGTGTTGAAATCCCTCGTCTCCATTGTTCCCAAGCTTGGAGCAGCTTAGAAGGATTTTTGGAATAACCTTCGTATATTATATCATTGAAGAAGAAGATTTAAATTATAAAATCTATGTTTTCTATGTTCTGATCTCATCAGTTACACTATAGCAACTGACATGCCGCTACAGCGGTGGTGCCATAGCAGGAAAATTCTCATTATGGCAGGATGAGCCTAGTTAAATTTAAATTTTAAATTTTTTGTTGTATAGCCCTAATTTAATTTAGCTGCGTATTTAAAAAAAAATTGGTGTTCCACACGAGGTGCCTTTTGAATAACGATGGAATAGGTCATTACAATTAGCATGGATTTGAGACTACCAACTCCCATCTAATAGCTTGAGCTAGAGATAGGATAGCTAACTTGAAGCATATGATGATGAACAAATTATTTCGACACACAAGTGTTGGAAGGACTTAGGGTGAAATTATTCTAATTAGGTCGGAAGGCTTTGATAAACTAATAGATTTGTTAGTTTTGCAATGAACATAACTGAATGAACTGATGGTAAATTATCTACTTGAATTTTGATATATAAGAACCATAACTCTAATTTGTCTTTAGTCTTTGATATAAACAATGGAGTATACTTTAGTTAATAATTTCTCATTTAAAACTCCCAATTAAAGTAGTAGTTGGTGGATTGATAATTCAAAGTTGGAGTATGAATCTTAAGTTACTTAGGACTTGTTATTGATATTTATTTAATTCATTTATAGTTAAGATTTTTGTTTTTCCTAATTCTTATTGCAATAAATTTTCTAGTCCTAGTTTAATATGTTTCTTAGTATTATAAATACGGGTACCTTTTCACATATTTTCTAGCATTGAGATTTAAGAGTGTTTGAGTTTATGAATAAAATATTTTCTTTCTAATTGGCATCGAGGTTCTATGATCTTAATAGAGAATTAGAGAGTTTTCGCTACCGACAGACGATTACGACCCATATATATCGTCTGTTTGGCCAATGGTTGTATGTTCCCAAATTTATTAGGTCAATAATGTATGTATTATAAACAATCATGTTGAGAAAGACTATCAAGAATATTGAAAATTTAAAGAGGTGCAAACAACTATAACATAACGGAAAATAATTTCTTCTCTCAAAAATAAAGAGAATAGGGAAAAAAATGATTGAAAGTTGATTACAAGTGAATTAATAAAATTGGATATTGGTGACAAAGTGCATCAACAAAATTGGGTGTTGGTGACAAAGTGCATCAACAACAGAGAGAAGTGTTCTATTCTATCTAACAATAGAATGTTGATGAGAACCGTGCATCAATTATTGAAAGTTGAAGAGAAGTGCTCTAATATAACCAAAAAAAAATTGAGTTGGAGAGAAACTGTTGCAACACCTGAAAGTTGGAGAAAAGTGTTCCAACACAATCAAGAAAAAAAAATGTGAGTTGGAGAAAAGTTCTCCAACAATCGAAGGTTGAAGAGAAGTGTTTCAACAACTGAAGACTTGAGAAAAGTGCTCCAATACAACAATGACAAGAAGTAAAGGGCATGAGTATATAACTTTGAATTATGAGAGTGTTGGAACAATAATTTAAAGTTGTAATAGGAATCCTAAGTTGCTTAGACTTGTTATTTGGTATTTATTTAATTTATTTCTGGTTAGGATTTGTTCCTAATTCATATTGGAATAGATTTTGTAGTTATAGTTTAATTGATTTCTTAGAATTATAAATATGGATACCTTATCACATATTTTATAGGAATAAGATTCAAAAGATTTTTAGTTTATAAATAAAATATTCTCCTTCAATAGTCATTAGATTGCATTTCTTTCAGAAATGGTAAGTTCCCTCAGCACTCTTTGTGGGATTCTATCCTAACCTAGTTGGATTTGACCACTTTATTTTTATTTGAGGGTGTAATTTGGGTGACATCAATCACGAGACTAGCTACTCGGTAATTTATCCATCTCGCTTCAACTTTCGGTGTCAAATCATTTGGATAGTCAAATGGCTCTGATATTTTATGAGAGGACGAAACATGTTGAGCTCAATTTTCACCTGTGTCTGACAAAAATACCAATGTGGTTTGAACTCTCTTTCTTTTATTCCATCCAAAGATCAACTTGTTGACATATTCACCAAATTTCTATTTGGACCACTGCATAGTCAGATTCTTGACAAATTGAACATCACTTTGTTCCTCTCCTTTGGAAGGAGGGGGGGGGGGGGAGGTTTCACAACAGAAATGCAAAAAAGAAACAAAAAATTGTACACAAATTTGTATTTTCTTTTGATATTTTTATTTATACTTTTATAAATGGGATAGTCTTGTACATTGGAAATATTGGAAATACACAAGAAAGGTATTCCCAAATATTTGATTCCCTATGAATTAAGACCATAATCTTCAACAGTCTTACTTTTAATAAAAATAAGTATGCTATATTTTGTGGTTCACACAATTTGTATGAGGTTTTATTTTGTTTCACAAATTAATGAAACTAAATCTTACATTTTTTAAAGTTTTCAAAAAAATGTATCCATCAATTGGTAAAACATGAAATAAAAAAAATCAAAATACAAACTTATGTTAATTGTTATGTGATAAAAAGTATAATACCCATCATTAGTGTACAACTTTTAGCCTTTATGCTATGTTTTATGTATCTATATTAATCTTGCCAAAAACATTATTGTGGCACCTCAATTTCTTCAATTGTCATTCGATCACAGCACCATGGAAATACATGTTGCTCAGCCAAGTTGATGGAAAGTTGATAAAAAAAAATAAGCACTAAATATTTTTCAACAGATCTCCTCCAAATCACTGGTATAAAATTTAGGTTAACTCTAATTGGCAAAGTACTGCAAATTCGTAAGGGCATGGGTGTGTTTGGTACGGGAGTAAAATCTTTTCCTAGAATTTTTTTTATTAGAGAATAAGTAAGTTTTTTACTTATTTTTTAATATTTGGTAAATAAATTTAAGAAACTATTATTCCAAGAGTATTTATATATAATCTAACAAAATACTAAGTTGGTGGAATTAGCATAGGAGGATCCAGGATTTAGAGTCTTATGGGTGCCAAGTAGACTCATTGACTAAATCAACTTTAGGTTTGGTTCAAATTATTCGTCTTTTCGGTCTATGTGACAAATCAATCAATAAAATAGGAATAAACAACAATTACAAATTTCTATATGGTAGCGGGATTCAATCCCTAGACTTTAGGCTCAAACATTAAGCCTTTTACCATAGGCACCCCAGAGTACTTCTATTTTGTTGGTGGCATGCTTATTATTTATATATATGTTGTATATATATACCTATATATACATAGAATCTCAGTTGGAACTTGTGGATGATATGGCACCCACACCGGCCTGAATAAATCCGTCCCTGGTAGAATAAGGTTTGAAATGAGGGTTAGGGGATGGTGAGGTATAGGATAGTCAAGGGGTGGGTTTTGGGGATGTTTGATGAATGGAAGGAAAAGAAATAATAAGCTTGGAATTCAGTAATTCACTTATTATATAACTTATTTTTATACTTTTATTTGGACAGTCATTTTTTTCATTCTGAGGAACTTATTTTCGTATAAAGAAATTATTTTTCAAAATATTTTAACTAAATCAAACATAACAAAATTCAAAAATAATAATCAAAATATACCAAAGTTCCCAAATAATCTTTTTCCCTTCACTCTACTCTACTATATGACAAATGACAACTAAAATTTTTCCAAGAAAATAATAAGAAACTTTAACTTTGAAAAATACAACCGTTACTTAGAATTGACAATTGCTGAGATCTGACTGGTTTGCTTTGTTTTCTAGCCAAGTTCATAGATTTTTTCTTTTGGTTAGATTATCATCATGAAGAGTGGGGGTTTATTTATGTATATCATATTATCATGATTCATTATCATCATCATATATTATTAAAATAAAAATTCTAAAATAAAAAGTTGAATTATCATTTTATCATATACTAAATTAGAATGTTATAAAAATATTTAATTAATTAAATATCAAATATATAGTCTTATTGTATTTTATGTACTAAAAGTAAACCTACGAATAATCTTAACGTGGGAATTAAAATAAAACAAAAATTTCACTTTAATCAAGAAATATTTTTTTTTATCATCATTTATACAACACAACAAATAATAACAATAAATAAAGCAAGAACAGATTCCTAGCATGCATACAAAATTTTCATTCATAATTATGATAAGGTTATTGAGTTTCTTGCATGATTTCGTTAATGGATATTTAATAATCCATAACTCGATATAGAGATTGATGAAAAACTTATACGTTTTTATCGTGTCAAACCTTGTAAGTATATTTATGAATCTGACATATGAAATAAGTTGAGCAATGCTCTAAAGGAAATTAATCTTTAAATTAAATTCATCAGTAATTTAATTTATTGATTAGTATATGTAATCTTAACATGAAAATTATATAAGTATTTAATGGGGAATTTCGAAATATAAATGGAGGCGTACAATTACAAATTTCTGGTGGAATAATTTGTAATTTGTTATGGTAAAAATAATTCAAATTAATTTTTGGAATTACTTCCATAATAGAAAGGTTCAGTAAGTAATTTTGTAGTCTCTGCAGTGCTCATATTAACTAGAACTCGGAATTATATTTCTAAGGAAAAAAGTGAAAAAATTAATAGGAAAACATAGTATAGAAAATAAATTTCTTGCATTTCGTCTTGTCCTCTGCTAAACAGTGTATCCTATATTTATACAAGCTTGGCTAGAAACCCTATGAATCAAAAGGAAAATTATATCCTAACCAACTCTGTTAACAAACTATAAAAATAAATACAAAAAGATATTTATTTACAACTTACTTTACAAAAATATCCTTTCTGGAAACATCTTGTATTTGGATGTGGTCTAACTCCACGTGTCTATCTTTTTTTTTTCTTCCACGTGTTCTATTTGAGTGACTCAACCATATTCTTCTTTATTTCATTTGAACAACTGGGAATTTGATCTTCTTCTTCATCTTTACACTCATCAGAACTGTGGAATTTAATTTCTCTGGCAATACCCCTTCTCAAGTTGGAGCCCGTTGTTCGGACACCCAATTTGCCTAATAAATATCGATGTAAAGGTCTTGCAAGAGCCTTTGTGAAAAAATCTACTAATTGGGAAGAGGAAGGCACAAAGGAAAGGGAAATTAATCCTTCCAGCAATTTTTCTCGCAAAAAATGACAGTCCAATTCGATATGTTTCGTCCTTTCATGAAAGACCAGATTTTTTGCTATGTGGATGGCTGCCTGACTATCACAATGAAGAGGTACTGTTAAATATGGTTCTGCAGCTAAATCATGTAATAATATTACTCTCCATGCAATTTCTGCTACTAATCCTCTCATTTATCGATATTCTGCTTCTGCAGATGAAAGGGCAACTACAAGCTGCTTCTTTGACTTCCAACAAATTGGACATCCTCCCATGCTTAGAAAAAATCCACTCACAGATCTTGAGTGTCTGAGCAAGATGCCCAATCTGAATCACAATAACCTAATAGTTGGAAGAATGGATCTGGTGTCAAAAATAATCCCAAATCTGGATTTTGGTGAGATATCTTAAGGTATACATTGCAACTTCATAATGTCTAGAGCAGGGGGAATGCATATATTGGCTTAGCGTTTGGACGGTGAAAGAAAGATTTGGTCTTGTATTGGTCAAAAAGTTTAATTTTTCGATGAGTCTTCTATATTCAATTGGGTTTGTGAGAGATTCTCCACAATTGAATGTGAGCTTGAGAGTGTGATTTAGAGGAGTGGAAGCAAACTTTGAATCTAGACAGTCAAACTCTGTGAGAAGCTCAAATGTGAACTTGCGTTGTGTAACAACCAGTCCACCCCCTCATGAACAAGCTCCAAACCCAAAAAATAATGGGAAGAGAGTGAAACAAATTTGATATTTTTCATAGCATTGTAGGGTAAATGTCCGAGTCTGTAATACACAATTTATCAGAAGACACAATAGTAGGAATAGAAATTCTTTTATTGATAGAGGAAATCGTATTGCAAACAGGATTCAAAACATTGTGACATAAAGTCCTACGACAAACAGAGTGTTGAAAAGAAACATTAGACATAGGACTAGGAACATTGGCTACGACATTGGAATGTTGAAGAGAAATAACAGGTTGTTGGGAGGCAAGATGCTTTTGCGAGGTGTTTCTTCTCATCACATAGAGCCTTATATTGGCTTCACCAAAAAGAGGTTCCTTATTCATTGAAGAGGCCTCAATAGCACAACAGAGTTTAGAAAAAATGACGTCACAATCAAATTCATCACAAAGTCTATAAATAGAGAGAAGATTATATTTGAATGAAGAAATGAAAAACACATTGTCTAATTCTAAATATGTACTCAAATGCACACTTCCAACAATATGGACCTTGACTTTGAAAGAATTAGGCAGAGTGACAAAAATAGGATTGTTAAGATGTCTAATATTATGGAGAAGTGACTGATCAAAAATCATGTGTTGTGAAGCCCCAATGTCAAGAATCCAAATGTTGTTATTGGTTTTAGAGAAAAAAGTTTTGAAAATGTTACCATCAACCTTAGTATGAAATTCAGAGAAAAAGGAAAAACAAATTGACAATTAGTGGTTGTACCAGTTAGATTTGCACTAGCAGATGCCTCAGAGTGTGCTGAACCAGAATCTCCACCCTGCATGGATTGAAACACTTGTGCCAATTTATCACATTGCTCTTTAATGAGAAGATGACTCTTCTGAAGATTTTCCAAATTGTTTCCCCCATTTCATGAGTTGAGTACCTCATCTGAGTTGACAGCATAAGCATAAGAATTTGAATTTTCTCCCTTCTTCTACTTATTAAACTTATAGTGTAGTGGATAACCTATCAACCTATAGTATTCATCCTTTACATGATTAGTTTTCTTGCAGTACCTACAATATAGGTCAGTCCTCTTACCTTCTAGTACACCTGGTTGTTGTCCTCTCCTGTTTTCAAAATTCTTTTTCGGTGGTGTCCATTTTTGTGGAGACCTCACACTCGCAAGAAAGGCAGTAGAGTCAGTAGATACCAGAGTGTTAAAGTGAATTTGTCGGTGACATTCTTCATGCATACAAATAGAGTAGGTCTGGGAAGCACATGGAAGTGGCTTCATCATCAAAATATGTCCTCTTGTGGCATTAAAACTTTCATTTAGACCCATTAGAAATTGGATTAGTTTCTGATCTTCATTCATTTTGTGATTATGTGTTTTAGCCCCACATTTTCACTCACAGTTGGAGGTCGAAGGTGTTTAGTTCCTTCATTTGATCCCAAAGTCTCTTCAGCTTGGTGAAATAGCTAGCTACATCAATCGCGCTTTATGTTGTTAAGTTCCTTTTGTCGCTGAAATAGTTTTGTTCCATTAGCTTGTCCATATCGTTCCTCCAATTCTTCACATAGCTCAGCTGTTGTTTGAGAGTATAAAATACTCTCTGCAATTTCTTTGCATAAAGCATTAAGGAGGCAAAAGATCACCATGTCATTACAATGCCTCCATTGTACGTACATAGTGTATTCATTTTCTAGGCATTTGCAGGTACCATTGATAAATCCAAGCTTATTTTTGGCTGAAAGGGAAATGAGAATTCCTCTTTTCCAACTACCAAATTTAAAGCCATCAAAGGTTGTGTCTATCATATTAATTCATAGAGAATCTGATGGTGAAAGAAAAAGTGGATGTGAGGCATCAATTTTCTCTACTTGTGCAGCAGTACTCTTAGAAGATTAATCTGTCACTTCATCCATTTTGTTCAAATTGAAGGAACCAGAAAACTTCTTGGTATATAATAAATTAGAAAGAGGGGAAACAAGGGGAAAATGGATCTAGTAATGCTCTGATACCATGAATTAATAGGAAAGCATAGTTTAGGAAATTTTCTCTTGCATTTCTTCTTGTCCTCTACTATACACTATATCCTATATTTATACAAGCTTGGCTGGAAACCCTACGAATCAAAAGGAAAATTCTATCCTAACCAACTCTGTAACAAACTATAAAAATAAATATAAAAATAAATTTATTTACAACTGTCACAATCCAAGGGTACCCCCTAGATGTAGCATGACGTATAGAACCCCGAAGGACTCCATACACACCACTTAGTCCTCATAACATAAAGTAGTAGAACAATAAAGAGTAAACACATTTAAGCCCAAAACAGTTTTATAAAAAAACGAAAGTCTAACTCATGTCTCAACATAGCCATCTATTACAATCAAATGAAAAGTGGGTCTAGCCCATATATCATGTTCAAAAAGGAAATACGAAAGAGAAACTACAATAAGGAAAGTTTGTCCTCAAACCATGAGGACTAACCAAGCTCGGAAAGAAATCAAAGTCCAAGCTCTAGCCACTAGAATGGTAACCCTGCCTGTCGAACCCTACATTTGGAGAAAATGTAGGCAAGAGTATGCGTTAGTACAAAAATGCACTAAGTATGATAGTTATGCATAAAAACATTTAAAACATGCTAAGAAGGACATTTCATATTATGACATGCAACTGACCAATTAAAATATGATATAAGAGGGTTAGAAAACATAAGTCATAACATCATGGTCAATGCAAGCTAAATCATCTCTAAGTCTTTGAACACATATGAGATACTTCTTTAAGTAACCTTAGTTCATTATTCATTTTGTTGTGGGAAAATTAGTCTTAACCGACATAGAGACCATGTGAGCTAAAACATAATCACCTGGTGTCTCCCACACCGAAAAAGGGGTTGCTCTACTTGCCTAAGGTAGAACTATGAACCTCTAGCTTAAGTGGATCCACTAGCTAATCAACCTATAGGGGCACATAGTTGTAGTATAAGGATAATGCTACTAGAAACCCGGCCTTTACTAACGGGAGAGCTTCCATCTTATGAGACTTCTTCTAGAAACCTGGCCTCTACTAACGGGAGAGCTTCCATCCCAATGTCAATATCCACTCGGTGCTAAGCATAATTCCCACGGAATAGTATTTTCTTACTTATTCTCATTATCCATTGAAAGACATGTCAACTTGTCGATCCAAGCTAGTTCATTAGGATAGCTCTTATTTATTGATTTAATTAGGTGAGAATAGCCTTTCAACCTAGGAATCCTTTCTATGTGAGAAAACCTTTCACATCATGGTTGTAAGTGTTTTATGAGGGTAACCTTTCAACAACCCAACAACAACAACAATAATGGCACTTCATTCTTAAAGCACCCTTAAAATATCCACATAAGTTTCATAAGATCATGCATAAACTCATACTTTACCCTTTCAAGGCTCAAAGCTACTTTCAATCACCAAATCTAGAACTCTAGCATTAGATAGGGATTTTTATCATAATTTCATGTAATTCTATTACTTCATGCTCTAGATCATAACACACATCTTTCATAATCAACAACCCAACTCTATGAGATCACAATTTGGGAAAAACATGGGGGTTTGCATGAGTTCATAAGGGAAACATTGTAAAAGCATTGTAAATCATCAAATCATGCATATTTAGACATAATTAAACCATTAAGATCAATACTCAAAAGAACCCATGGTGTTTGAAGAAAACCCTAGCTAATTAGGGAATTCTACCATTTGAAATAGAGGAATTTGGAGACTCCATGAATGAAAGATATTCATGGATGAAAACTACAATACCTCAAGTCCAATTGCTTATCTTCAATGGAGGAATTGAGACGTTAGCTTGAAACCCTAGGTTGAATCTTCTTCTTCTTCTTCAAGTTCTAGAGAGAGTATATGAGAGGAGATTTGATTTCTTTTGCGAAATTTGGAAAAATGAACTAATTAGTTAGAAAAAGACCCAACTACCCCTGAGTTAACTGTCAGTTGTCACCAACCTACCAACCGACGGACCCAGTCGACGGACCGTAGATGGACCTACGGTCTGTCCTGGTGAATCATGGTTGGTGGTCAGAGACTTTTGTCCTGACCTACGGTCCCTGGACCACAGGCCACGGACCCACTTACGATCTGTGGGTCCAACCGTGGTCCATACCCAGAAAATTCCTGAGGCACCCATCCACGAACCCACCTATGGGCCATGGTTGGCCCTCGTAGACGGCACCTGGGAGTTCTGAAATTTTGGTTCATTACCCCTTTTCAGTTACGGGTTGTTACAATATCTCCCCCTTGGGACGATTCCTCCTCAAATAAGATTTAAACTAGTTCTACGAGAGTAGGAGAGGAACTAACAACCCAATCAAATCAATGTAATACATACAACCAAGGAGGAACTATCGACTCCAAGCTAGGATGTTCTCAAATCTTCACATAGGGGTGAACCTGACTCTAACAACCCATTATACACGCAATGCACATAAATAAGGAGGAAACATCAACTCCAAACTCATCATACTCGAATGCATTAAAAAGGAAGTATGAACTACATCTAGCAACCCAATATGCATAAAATTCAAGTTTTCTCATATCTAAGGAGGAACTATCTTCTCCAAACTAAAAGCATTCTCAACACAATCTCATGGAGCCTTTATGCATTTCATTCTCAAAGAGCATAACTAATGCATGTTCAACAATCATCTCATGAAATCTATAGGCAACTCATACTCAATGCACAACAACATCAGGAAAAATAACTCATATAATTCATTTTTTTTCAAAACTTAAGCTTTTTCATGAACATGCATAATCATAAGGAATCATGGAAAACATATAAATCACACATGACTCCCAACACATAAAACAACCCAAGAGGGACTCATTACCTCAAGCTAGAGTAGGCGTAGAAGGAAAGAGATGAGGATATCGGGACTTCATATTGGCCTCGGCCTCTGCCCCCAAGTAGCACCCTCAACTAAATGATTCCTCAATAACACCTTTATGGAGGCAACTTCTTTGTTTCTCAACTTTTTGACTTGCCGATCTAAAATCTCAATCGGTACCTCCTCATAAGCAAGATTATCTTTAACCTCCAAACCCTCTGAGGAAACTTTGGATGTTGGATCCCCAACACATTTATTCAACATAGAGACATGGAAAATCGGAAGCACCAATGCAAACTCATTTGGAAAATCTAGCTCATATGCAACCTTGCCAACACGCCTCAAAAATCTCATATGGGCCTACACAAAGGGGACTAAGCTTCCCTTTCTTTCCAAACCTCATAACATCCTACATGGGTGAGATTTTCAAATAAACCCAATAATGAACCTCAAATTCAAGATCCCTCTTTCTAACATCGGCGTAAGACTTTTGCCGACTTTGGGTTGTTCTCAACCTTTCTCTAATAAGCTGAATCTTCTCTATGGCCTCATGTACCAATTTCGAGCCTATGAGAGCGACTTCACCCACCTCAAACCATCCTATAGGAGATCTACACCTCCTACCATAGAGAGCCTCAAATGGAGCCACATCTATAATCGAGTGGTAACTGTTATTACAGGCAAACTCAATTAATGGCAAATGGTTATCCTAATTACCCTCAAAATCAATCACACAAGCCCTCAATATGTCTTCCAAAATCTGAATAGTACGCTTCACTTGCCCATTAGTTTGAGGATGAAAAGTTGTGCTAAGCTTAAATTTTGTACCAAGACCCTATTGGAATGATTTCCAAAACTGTGAAGTAAATTGGGTATCTCGATCGGAAATTATGGACAAGGGTACTCCATATAACCTTACCATCTCTCTCAAATACAACTTAGCATATTCTTCCGCTGAATAGGAAACCTTGACGGGAATGAAATGGATAAATTTAGTCATCCGATCCACTATTACCCAAATCGAGTCATGTTGTCGCCGAGTATGTGGCAACCCTACAACGAAGTCCATATTCACATCTTTCCACTTCCAAGTAGGAATACCAATGAATTGGGATAAGCCTCCCAGTTTCCAATGTTAAACCTTCACTTGTTGACAATTAGGACACTTAGCCACAAATACCGCAATATCCTTCTTTATCCCATTCCACTAATAGATCTTCCGCAAATCACGGTACATCTTGTTGGCTCCGGGGTGAATAGAATACCGAGAACTATGAGTTTCTGCCAAGATCTGTTCCCGTAAGTCATCAACATACAGAACATATAACCGACCTTAATATCTAAGTACGCCATCTCCCCCTTGGGAGAAAGCCTCAATGGACTTTTTGAGTACGGCTTCTTTCAATTCTACTAATATTGGATCCAGACCTTACTTAGCCTTCACATCTCTCACAAAAGACGATTCAGACCCATTATGAACCATGACACCATCCTTGGTGGAATCCCCTAGTTGGACCCCTAATCGAGTCAACCTATGAACATCTAAAACCAACTATTTCTTTTCATCCTCAACATGAGCAACACTACCCGTTGATAGTCCACTAAGAGCATCCGCTACCACATTCGCTTTACCGGGGTGATAAAGGACACTCATGTCATAATCCTTCAATAATTCTAGCCACCTTCTTTGGCGAAGATTCAAGTCCTTTTGACTAAACATGTATTGCAAGCTCTTATGATCGGTGAAAACATCTACATGCACCCCATACAAATAATGCCTCCATATCTTTAAGGCAAAAACAACCGCCGTTAATTCAAGTTCATGGGTGGGATAATTATTCTCATGGATCTTAAGTTTCCTCGAAGCATAGGCAATAACTTTACCATTTTGCAGAAGCATACATCCAACCCAACTCTAGAGGCATCACAATACACCACAAAGCCATTTGTACCTTCCGGTAAGGTCAACACCTGAGTGGACGTAAGTCTATCTTTCAACCCTTGGAAACTTTTCTTACAAGCTTCCGACCATATGAATTTGGCCTTCTTTTGAGTCAAAGCCGTCAAAGGAGAAGAAATGGAGGAAAACCCCTCAACAAACCATCTATAATAACTGACCAAACCCAAAAACCCTCTAATATCGAAAGGAGTAAGAGGTCTAGGCCAACTCTTGACCGCATTCGTCTTGATATGATCTACCGCAATACCCTTGCTTGACACAATATGCCCAAGAAAAGCTACGGCCTTAGCCAAAATTCACATTTGCTAAATTTTACAAAAAGTTGTTGGACCTTAAGAATTTGCAACACGATTCTCAGATGATCAATATGTTCTTCCTCACTTCTCAAATAGATCAAAATATCATCGATAAACACAATTACGAACATATCAAGGTATTGTCTAAACATCTTATTCATCAAATCCATAAAACGCCGCAGGAGCATTAGTCAGCCCAAACAACATTACCAAAAACTCATAATGGCCATACCGAGTTTGGAAAGTCGTCTTCAGAATATCACTATCCTTCACCCTCAATTGGTGGTAACCCAAATGAAGATCGATCTTAGAGATATGACTAGCCCCTTGAAGTTGGTCAAACAAGTCGTCAATCCTTGGAAGAAGATATTTGTTCTTGATAGTCACCTTGTTCAATTGTCTATAGTCGATGCACATACGAAGGGAACAATCTTTCTTCCTTACGAACAAAGTTGGAGTACCCCATAGAGAGATACGCGATCGGATGAAACCCTTATCAAACAAATCCTTTAATTGACCTTTTAACTCTTTAAGTTCCGCCGGAGCCATTTTATAAGGATGAATAGATATAGGTTGCATATCTGGGAGAAGGTCAATACCGAAGTCTATTTCCCGTTCGGGAGAAATATCGGGTAAATCATCAGGGAAAACTTCCGGAAACTCATTAACTACGGAGATTGAATCAAGAGTAGGGGTTTTGGAATCTACACCCCTCACCATATCTAGGTGATAAATGTAACCTTTCGAAATCATCTTTCTAGCTTTAAGATAAGACACTCATTGACCTTTATGCATAGAATCCCCCCCCCCTTTCCACTCAAGGATAGGTTCATTTAGAAACTGAAATCTGACCACTCGAATCCTACAATCTATGGAAGCATAGCAAAAATGCAACCAATCCATCCCAAGAATGACATCAAAGTCTAATATGTCAAGTTCTACCAAATCTACAAGGGTAACTCTATGGAATAAGAAAATGGGACACTTTTTATAGACTCTCTTACACACCATAGAATCACCAACAGGAGTAGAGATATAAAAAGGTTCTAACAATATATCAGGGAGCACATCAAGCTTCATGGCCACATAAGGTGTTACAAAGGACAAAGTAGCACCGGGATTAAGCAAAGCATACACATCATGTCAAAAAAAAATTAACATGTCGGTCACCACAGGAAAAGACTCAATAGATGGAGACTCAACCTCAACATCCTGAATATAAGCCAAATAAGCCAAACAACCCTGCTCTACCCGTTTCCTAGCACGAATAGAGAATATGATCTTAGCTTGCTTAGGCTTGTACACCCTTTTCCACTCTAATTTTTCCCTTCTCGAAATTTCTAGAGTTACAAACTTAGTATTACAATTAAGCACGGCGTAATAGGGGGACAACCAAGTCATGTCTAAGATTATATCAAAGTCAGTCATATCCAAAATCACCAATTCAGCCCAAGTCTGAAAACCCATAAACAAAGTAGGACAAGCACGATAGACATGGTTGATTATGACAGACTTTCCAACTGGGGTAGAAACATGGATGGGGGCATCGAGTATATCACAAATCAGAGCAAATTCTGAGGCTAATCACATGGATACATATGAATAAGTAGGACCCGGATCAAATAACATATTAGCCATCCGGTCACAGACAAGAATAATATATGTGATCACTGCGTCAGACGTCTCTGCCTCGTTCTTGCCCGAAAAGGCATAACACTGAACCCTATCATCTTGACGGGCGACTTCCCTGCGTGGCTGCACTACACCTTTTTCTGTGTTACCATTTCCCCTACCTCCGCGGCCTCGCTGATTTCCTCCTTGCCCACCTTGTGGACGCCCTCGACCATTATTACCATTTCACGCGAGTACCATTGCTCTAGATTGCTGCTGCGCGGAATCTAACATGCGCGGGTGGGGACAATCTCTCCTCATATGCCCAAGTTTGCCACAGTTATAACATGTACGATCAAACGATAACATGCTACCAGCCAAAGGTGCGGCTCCTTGGCTATCCTGAATCAAATTCTGAGGTGGAGTTCCAGAGTAATTACCTGTAGAGGCAGGCATAACGAACTGAATTGGCCCGGCTGCAAGTGTTGACCTCCCTGAACCTCTAGAGTAAGATCCCTGAAAGTTTCCTAAATTTTTGTCTTCCTTAGCCAATGCCTTAGCCTGACCATCTCGCCTCACCCCCTCCACTTTCTTCACAAAGTCTGTTACCTCATTGAAGTTTTTCCTTGCAGAGGTCATATGAACAGATATTACTTGCAACTTAGAATTTAGTCCCTTAATAAATAAACGGATTATCTCCTCCTCAGTAGTCACCAATTGAGTAGCATATCTAGATAAGGCATGGAACTTGGCCTCATAAGCAGCCATAGACATACCTACTACCTTGCTCCAAAGCCATGAACTCATCCTTCTTACGATCCCTCTAAGTCCGAGGCACATACTTCTCTAAAATCAAAGCATGAAACTAGGTCCAAGTAAGTGGGGGTAAAACTAAAGATTTGCATTCCACATAAGCTCTCCACCACTGCTTAGCCTCACCTTGAAGCTGAAAAGTCACAAACTCAACCCCATGTTGATGGACAATTCCCAACTTATGAAGCCTTTCATAGCAATATAGGATGAACTCATATGCATCCTCACTCTCAGAACCATAGAACATAGATGGTTTCAACTTCAAGAACTCAGTGAACATCTCATGCACATTACCAGTCATAACAGGACCCAACAAAGGAGGGAAGAAAACATCATTACCTCCATTTCCACCCACCTTGGGGACAGTGATAGCAATAGGGGGATTGGCAGGAGCTTGAGTTGCTTGAACAGAAGGAAGCACTCCAGGACCAACCAATCATTTCAAGAACGACATGATATGTTGAGCTAACATTGGGTCTCTAGGAGGAATACATGTAGTCTCAGCATGCACATCTTCCTCTTGTCCAACATTCTCCTCCTCCTCAAGCTCTACATTCTCTTCTACCTCTTCATGGTGCGCAGGAGGGGCCTCATTTCTGGGAGCATCTCTAACTGGTGCTCCATCCCTATTAGGTGTTTCCCTTCCTCAGCCTCTACCCCTAGCTCTTTTTCTACCCCTGCCTCGACCGCGACCTTTCGCTGTAGATTCCTCAGCTGGAGCATTGATGGGAGCTACGGGTCTGACGCCGTTGAACCTAGTGTTAACCATCTGCGGATAGAACAGTAAAGGAGGTTAGATACCAATTGGAATCAAGTTATAGCACGAAATGAGACAAGAGAAAACAGAGAGATTTCCTAAAGTCCTATAGCCTCTCGAAGAAAAGTACATACATCTCTGTACCGTTTCGCAAGACTCTACTAGACTTCTTTTGGTACATCGAGATCAACGAACCTAGCTCTGATACCAACTTTTTCACGACTTAGACCATCGTGATTGGCACCCACACTAACACTCTGGTGGGAGAACCATTCATACTAATTAGCTAACCAACTTAATCAAAATACTAAAGCATTTACGGTTATGGAAGCAAGTTTAAATGCTAAGGAAAAGATAAGGAGTTCCCACAAACTCTAACAAAAGTCTAACAACCAAAACTAACATTGCGGAAATAATACCTAGAACTTAAAAGTCAATGTACCAAAACTCTAACAAGATCCATAAGTCTAAACAAGAAGGGGTACAACCCCAAACTAACATAGGAATAACTAACTAGAAAGTCTAAGTCCGAAAATATGGAATTTAAACGAAAGAAAACTCATAGCAGCCTGGAAGAACTAGCTCACCCTTGAGTTCGAAAAGGTCACTAATCTTCTAAGAGAGGTCTGTCAATAGCCGCCTGAAGATGCCCTGTACTCAACAAAGAAAGAGTAAGGGCAGTATCAGTACACAACCACAGTGTACTAGTAGGATCACGCGACTATCCCACTAAGTGCAGCATACATAAGCCATTACAACATAATAATAAAATGCATACACCGAACATATACAATATCAATATCATTTAAGAATAATGATCAGGTTCACAATTCTCAATTACACAGTTATGTCAAGTCAATGGTCCTCTCATGGAACCCAAACCCAAATTGTTAGCATACCAGCACGTAATATCTGATCCAATATTTATGCTGGAACATGACAACCGATCCTATATTTATGTCAGAATGTGGCAACCGATCCAAGTTAGTGTGTCGGAACGCAACACCCGATCCATTCAACAAGCCACAATCACAATCACAAAGTACATTCTCAGAATCATACAATCAAGTCATGATTCATGGCATTCATCATTCATCTATCCTCATTTACAATTAGTGTGATCAATAATGCAACATTCGCATACATACACGTATTATAATGAAGCAAGAACAAACATATATCACATAATCATGAAATCACAACCATCACCTACCTCGAACAAAGCTTGAATCCCCTAAGAAACTTGATCCTTCCCTTTCCGGATTCTTTCCGCTTGTTCTTGTTCTACAAACAATCAATATAATGCTAGAATCAATATACAAGACTTAATTACCCGGATTATAATCAATAAGATCAACTCTATGTTAAACCCTTGATCCCCATACCCAGATTAGGGATTTTTCCACCAAAATTCCCAGATAAAAACTCTCCCCCATCGATAATTACCCATTAGATTAAGATCTACAGATCGAAAAATAGATTCAGGAGTTAAAACCTTACCTTTAGCCTTAAGAAAGGTGGAAAACTGTCAAGAATCGCCTCGGTTTCGTCTCCTTACTATCAAGGATGAAAATTGCAAAATAAAATGTTTTGGGGTTTATTTCCAACTTAAACCGTGACTGTCCCGCCACAGCGGTACTCTCCACGCAATAGCGGCCCCGCCCTGGCGGGAATAATCCGCCTTAGCGGCTTGCACAAACTGAGTGAGTCAATTTAAGAATTCCACACTCCCATTTGACAACACACCTTCAACCAACGACATTCAGAAACTACCCGTTCACGCTAAGATCAGTTTCGAGAGTTCTACTCACCCGAATTTAATTCCGTAAAGTCGTACGGGTTCTTTAACATCTTAGCTATCTACTCATGTGATCAAAATCATAATTAAATCACCCAATAGTTATCAGATTTCCCTACACCTTACTGACTCTGATTTCTTTCAAATCTGGACTATGTTGGAAAATTTCAAGTTACTACGAAAAAGTTTTTCGACCCAAAAATTTTCCCGTTGGCTTTTCTATAATGACGGGAACAGGTCGTTACACTTATTCAAGAATGTTACTTTTTTATAAAGGTGACTAATAATTAACCTCTTGACTACTGGATATATCTTAGATTGTTTCTACAATCACAAACAAAATCACTATTATCATGTGTGAAGCAATGAATAGGGCAGTTCCTCAATTAATTAGAGGCATCAGGTTCAAATTTTGGGACGGAAAAAATTTTGGTTGGGAAAGGCACATTACCCTTCGAGTGGGGCCCTATCCAGCGCGAATTCAAATTAGTCAAACTTCAATATGGTACCGAACACTGAATAGAAGACCATGTTATGGGGGGGTAGAAAAATCTTTGATTAACCCTTCGAATGAGGCTCTACTCAGCATAGATTTAAATTAATCAGACTCTAATACAGTATCGAACACCGAATAAAAAACAAAAAAATAAATCACTATCGACCCATGGATGGAAAGGTCCACCTTGGACTCTAAAGAAAAAAAAATTAAAGTTCCAATCTTTTCTACAAGGTACCATTTGAGTGGCCAATTTGAGAATATTCCCTCTTAAGAAGTCAATAAAAGTTTGAATTGTTCCATCGATAAAGAGTGTTACAAATGGATCAATGCACCACAAGAAAAGCAATGTTTATGACCAAAGAGTTTCTCACAGATTCGAGTATTGCAATTTGATAAACGAATAAAATCTATAGAATGGTAAAAAAAAATTAAAAATTTCATCATAAAATTGTCATAAATCTGTCACAATTTTATGAAGAACCTGTCATAAATATTTGGTCGCAAATTTGGTATTTTTTTCTTGTCATAATGGGCCAAAACATGGACAACAAATTGAACTGCTTATGAGGCACATAACATTTTAGAAAAAACTATATAATCTAACAAATATAACTACATTATTTACTATAGATAGCTATAGTTTTAAAATATTATGTAACAAACGCACTTATAATTGGAATTTTATAGCAAATATTTAATCTCTATTTCGCTCACCTCTTTCCTCCCTCTATGTCCTCTCTTCTTTGTCGCTTCCCTCACTCCCTCTCTCATCTACCTTATTGGATGGAATATTTGCAACTGAAAAATATTTAAACAAATTAAATCATCATTAATATAAACTAAAATATAATTATTCTTAATTGAAATTAGCAAAAGATTAATCTGTCACTTATTTCTATCTTTTTTGTGGTATTTGGATAGTTAGAAAAAGGGTCAAACTCATAATGATTAGCAACGGGGAAAATTATTAAAACAGAAGGGAAATAACTGAAATTAGGGATGAACAAAATTTCATGACGAAATAGCAAAATTTTATGGCTGAACAAAACCACAACATAAAATATCTCAATCCAAATTCACATCCTACAAGAATCTGGCATACTTTGACTAACTTTGTGTATCTTATATTTGTTACTTGCCCATCATTTAATTAAAGGCTGATTTAGATAAATAGAATGAATACATGAAAAAAAGAAGATATTAGTGTTAACTGTATCAATTGTATCATCTTTGTATGTATCAAATATATGTAACGATTTGACTCGATCATTATGAGTAAGTAAATAGTAAATGAATTTGGACCAGAAAATTCTCCGGGTAGTGGCTTAAATTTTCGGCTAGGTCAGCCTCACATAGAATTTAGGCAGGTCATCACAAGATTTTGTTGCTATATTCTTGTAGCCAAGACATTAAGGAGTCCATAAGACATTTCGAAATTGAATTCGGATAAGTAAACTTGCCGGAATTGAACTTGACATATGTGTTGGGACATCAATATAAGAGTTTGTGTTGTAAAAATGGCCTTGTTCCAGAGTTTGAATTTCTGAAGTTTCGTCGAGGCCGCTATAGCGGAAGGCATCCCACTATAGCAATGTGTAGACCGCTATAGTGAGACTAGTTGTTGCTATAGCACACTGAATTGGGATTTAGAGCAGAAAAAACCCAAAACTCCTATTTTCTGTACTTTGAGTTCTTGGACTTAGAAGGGGCAATTTCGGGCGATTAGTACCCGTTTTCCCATGGATTTCACAGTGAAGGTAAGAATTTGACTCTTCAACCTTATGTATTGATTCTTAAGCCTTAGAATCTATGTTATTGCTATTGGGGGAAGGTTTTGACATTATTCCACAGTGGGAAGGAGTCCTAAGTTGGGGAAGATGATCATATTTTTGCATAGGCTTAGTGTTTGTTGACAATCTGGGCAAATTATAGGTCACTAGTGATTGATTGTTAGCTGAGGCGCTTCGCAAGGGGAAAGTTCAGATTATTTAGAGTTTTCAAGAGGCTTGATTTGAGGTAGGCGATGGTTGTATGTTTTCGGTTTATGTATGTATGCACGTCAACTATTTTGTAGTATCATTTGTGTAATGCATGGTAGAAAATATATGAAATGAAAACATGTAGGTAATCTCATACAATGAACTTGTGATTTTCAAGATGTTATGTTCATTGTGCTATGTGATTGTACATGATTCTTTGTGATTATTGGTTGGTTCACGTACCACACTGGTACACTAACTATGAATTGCTTGGATACAATGCCGGTACACTAAGACAACTTGGATACCATGCCAGTACACTAACAGCTTGAATGTGGTTTCGTGAAAGGACCAGGTATGTAATTGTAGTTCCCTAAGAGGACCATACATTTGCACTATAATCATATGGGACATGTAATGCATTGGTTGACCCAATTACTGTTGTTTCATGACATGTGACCGAGAGTCTATGTGGTTGATAATTGTTGTTATGTTATGCATTGTTCTATGTTATTGTATTATAGTGGATGTTTACATTCATATATTGGACTGGCTGTGTGATCTTACAAATACAGTGTAGTTTGTGTACTGATACTACACTTGTTCCTTTTCTTTGTTGAGTACAAGACATCTTCCAACAGCTAATCTGAGACATTAGTTGAGAGATGCTTGATTCTGAATCCCAGGGTGAGCTTCATCTTTCAGGGTACCATAGATTTTTCTGCTCGTATGTATTAAATACAACATGTATTAGCCTGTATCTAGCATTTCTCCTCTCTCTCTTTCTCAATTTGACGTTTCTCGCTCCTCTCTCAAGTTGTTATTATGAATCATAATTAGAAAAATTATAATTGTTAATGATAATTATGATTCAAATTATATCTATTTATGAACAATCCTCATATTTTTACTGTCACACTTCCATTTACTAGCAAAAGAGAAAAAAAAATATTATACTATGGTACACTTTGTCTGGAATGAATCTATAATAAATCATATTTACATATTCTATTATGTTTCTTCATCAAGTTTCTTGGAATGTAATACCAATTCAGTAGTTGAACTGTCAATAAGCCATGGTCAATCTTATTGGAATTGATCAAGGAAAAAAAAGTTTTCAAACTTTAGAACATTGATATACACATTATTTTTTAAAGACATGATTTGTATTCGACTGTAGATATTGCTGGTACAATATTTCCATCCTGCTATAAGCATTCATCGTCATAGGCTGTAAAAAAATTTCGAATTTGAAACCTGTTAAAATTCTCCTTAAACAGAAAACTATTTTTTAAAAATCATAATAATCCAACCAGTATACATATAGTCAAATCTTTCTATAATAATATTCCATTAATTATAACGTCATGTTTTATCAGAAACAATTTTCCATATTGTTATGCTACTCTTGTAATGTACGTTCTCTTTAACAATATTTTATTATAGCAGTCAAAAAATATTATGCTTTTGACAAACAGTAATATCATGCCCTCTTCATGATAACGTAAGAGAATCACGATGTACATACCTCAAAATCACGAGTTCAGCTGTTGTTGAGTTTTAAAGGTGTGAATAGGAAATGAAAGAGACATAGTGGGTTCTATGGACTCAAATAGTTCTTTTCTTTTCATTCAGGAGATAACATCTCTAACATTTAACAGATGTAATAGTTATAAGATGAGCTATTTTTGTTGTTGTACCTGTGATAATTGGCATGCTGCTGCGATGAAGGAAGCCAAAGGATCAGCTCCAATGGAGGGAATATGAGGCATATTGAAATTAGAGGGTGCGGTGGCATCGAGAATCGAAGGCATTGTTGTTATGTTGGGGATGCTAAGGGCATTGACATCTATGGGTCTAGCCATTCCCATCATTGACATTTGAAACTGTTGTTGTTGTTGTTGTTGGAATGCCATATTTGGTAACATCATAGAGGGTGGATGCATGTTAACATGAATCATTATGCTCATGGCTTTAACTTGAGCTTGTAGTTGCTTCAAATATTCTATCACCTCATCTAGCATTGATGTCTTATCAGTCTGCTTAAACAATAAGATAAAACTTAGTAGGTTGAATAATACTAAGTATTAAACCCTCACTAAGGTATTAATAATTCAGGCAGTCAATCAATAGAGGAATCTCCATATGTTAAATTATTTCACCCTAGTAATTGGAGTCGAGAACTAATTTCGTCTTCTTCTCTCTTTGATCTGACATGTCACAATATGTAATAACTGATATTTAAATAGTTGGATATTTGTCTGAAAGGAGTCAAGAACTAATTTCTTCTTCTTCTCTCTTCAATCTGACATTCACATTACGTAATAGTTGATACTTAAATAGTTGGTTATTTGTCTGAAAGGAGTCAAGAACTAATTCCGTCTTCTTCTCTCTTCAACCCGACATGTCACACTACGTAATAATTGATACTTAAATAGTTGGTTATTTGTCTGAAAGGAATGAAGAACTAATTCTGCCTTCTTCTCTCTTCAACCCGACATGTCACACTACGTAATAATTGATACTTAAATAGTTGGTTATTTTTCTGAAAGGAGTCAAGAACTAATTTCGCCTTCTTCTCTCTTCAACCCGATATGTCACGACTCACGATATATACATAATAATTGATACTTAAATAGTTGGTTATTTGTCTGAAAGGAGTCAAGAACTAATTTCGCCTTCTTCTCTCTTCAACCCGATATGTCAAAGTACGTTATAATTGATACTTAAATAGTTGGTTATTTGTCTGAAAGGAGTCAAGAACTAATTTCGTTTTCTTCTCTCTTCAACCGACATGTCACACTACGTAATAATTGATACTTAAATAGTTGGTTATTTTTCTGAAAGGAGTCAAGAACTAATTTCGCCTTCTTCTCTCTTCAACCCAACATGTCACACTACGTAATAATTGATACTTAAATAGTTGGTTATTTGTATGAAAGGAGTCAAGAACTAATCTCGCTTTCTTCTCTCTTCAATCTGACATGTCATGTAATAATTGATACTTAAATAAAAAGCTAATGATTGAAAAAGGAATTATATGAGACTACAGAAACAAGTTTACTATAAAAAAAAAATTGATAAAAGTAACAGTTAGTCTATATTTATCCACAGGTATACTACCTCAAAAGTGTAGTTCCCCTCCAAAAGTGTTGTAGTTACATAGGATACTATACCTACCAAGTTACAGCCAGTCTATAGTTGTGCTGATTACTTCTAAGCTATCTAAGACTACTTGTTTACACCAAAAATAATACAGAGCTAAACATTTAAGCTTAAGTCTTTGTATGTTGCTCTGCTTTCCTTCATGACATCTCTGGTTCCTCTCTAGCCATACTGTCCACCATATACATGATGGGACCATCTTCCATCCTCCTCCTTTCTTCCTGCATTTCCATCTCTATTCCAGCACTTCAAAACCTCTTTGATCCTTCCTGGTTTCACCCATTTAATCTCTCTCATATTGGTGAACATTTGTCGGTTGTCCACTTGCAGTGTAAGAAGAGATGGTTGACTGTCTCTCCTTGCTCTTCACACAAAAAGCACCTGGAACACAGGTGAACGCCTCTTTTGTTCAGGTTCTCATGTGTCAAAACTGTCTCCTTAGCTAACAGCCAAGTAAAACAATTTACTTTATAGGGTATCTTGGTTTTCCATATCATCTTCCAAGGCCATTCTACTTCCTCAAAGCCAACTGTGTTGAGATCTTCATATGCTGAATTTACTGTGAAACACCCTTTGCTCCCCACATTCCACACCAGTGAGTCCTCTTCCTCAGACAGGTTACTAAATTGTGCTAGGGTAACCAAAAACTCAGTTATTCTGCACATCTCCCAATCATTTAAATTCCTCCTGAAGTGCAAATTCCACCCTTGGTCATTCCATAATTCGGCTACAGTTGCTTGTTGCATTTGACATAGGTCGTAGAGGTCAGGAAACCTTTGGCTTAATGGGACCTGACCACACCATTTGTCCATCCAGAACTCCACCTTTCTACCATTTCCCACCTTACAATATGATCTTTCTAGCACCAAATCCCATAGATCACTGATAGATCTCCATACACTAGACCCATAGGGAGAGGTCACCTTTGTTGTCATCCACTTATCCCTCATTCCATATTTTGCAGCAATCACTTCCTTCCACAATGAGTTCTCAGCAGATGCAAACTTCCATAACCACTTCATCATAAGGCTTTGGTTCTGAAACTTCATGTTTCTGATGCCCACAACCCCTATCTTCTTGCTTATGTTCATTTCTTTCCATTTGACAAGATGATACTTCCTTTTATCTTTATTTCCTTGCCAAAAGAAAGTTCTTCTGAGTACCTCTATTTTGTCGATTACACCAGCTGGTGCTGGGAAAACAGACATCATGTAAGTTGGTAAGGCATCCAGCACACTGTTGATCATAGTAAGTCTTCCCCCTCGGGATAAGTATTGACTTTTTCAGTTTGCTAATATTTTCTCACACTTCTCTATCACTCCACTCCAAATGCTTATTGACTTACTTTTTGCACCTAATGGCATGCCCAAGTAGATGGTGGGTAGCTCCCCTATTTGCCCCCTAGCGTATTGGCTAGCTCCTCAATTTGCACCACTTCGTTAATTGGATAGATGTAGCTTTTCCCCCACTTTTATGTCTTTCACTTGCAAGCTTTAGTAAAATTATTAATTATAATATGTTATTTAAAATAATAATTTAATCTTAAAATGCTTATTTTATTCTTCATGAAATAATTAATAGTTACACAAAAATAAAATATATGATTTATTTTGAACCATAAATTTTAAATGTCTTTCTTTCTTAAACTCTATGTAAAATCAAACTATGTCACATAAATTTAAAACGGAGGGAGTAATTATTTGAAATAGTGGTTGAGAATTAGCGAACTGAAGTGCAGAGTATTTATCATGCAAAGACAAAATTGATGCAACATAGATAAGTATATTCTTGAAACATAAAGTTCCAAACAACTGTAAAACACAGAGAAAAAACTACAAAATTAATTTATTGATAGAAAAAATTATTAATTTTTTAATTTCATTACCTTACTCGATGTTGGAACGAACTTCTGCAATGTCTTCATCCTTTGGTTTATCTTGTCTCTTCTTTTCTAGTAATAATAAAAAAGCAATAGTCAATTAAAAAATTCAAATTAGTTTTGTTGTGATTATATATATGATGTCAAGCCAGAAGACATTTTTTACATCATTATAATTAATTGAAAACAGTTATTTTTCATGTCCTAATTTATGTGACACATTTCATTTTTTGAGAGTCAAACAGTTTAAGTTTGAATGAAAAATTTGCTCAATGGAATCTTCAAATTTTTTTTACAAATGAAATTTATATATTTATAAACTACATAAAAAAAAATACAATTCAAAATATTTAAAAATATATAAAAAATTTGCCACTAAAAATAGTCTTATTTGACTCTTGAAATTCGAGATGTGTCACATAAATTACAACAAATAAAGTATTTTCGAGAGACATGAGAGTGACATCTTACTCGTTCAGACTGGTTGTGAGTAGCAGCAGCTCTGCTCCTTTTTGTTGAAAATGAAGAAATTTTGGATCCTTTTTTCTCATCCTCATTATCTTTTGACTCCTTGTGTGAGTTGACACTCAAGTTTAATACACTATCCAACAATTTGACATATCTATCTTTAAAAAAAATAGTAATATCACTTCACTAAAGAAAAGGAATAACTACTTAAAAAGTAATAATTATTCTATTCTCCCACAAACAATGCTATCACTTATTTTAAACTGCTATAAGTTTCAAAACTCTCTTTCTTTTTTTATTTCATGTTAAGCTAAACTAACGGATATTTTCTTGTGTATTTTTAATTGTTATGATTTCTTTTTTAGAGTCGAACAATAAAAACTCACTCTTAAACTTTGACTAAGAGTAGTGCAATTTTCCCTTTTACTTGGTCTGAAAAAATTGAATTAGTAGGAGTGGACTTCGAATAACAAAAGGTTATACAACAATAACTTGAAACTATGGTAGTGAAACAATAACATGATACTAAGGTAGTGAAATAATAATAATAACATGAAACTAGGGTAGTGTTTGGCTGAAAATATTGTCTTTTCATGTTTGATTGGTCAAAAAATTTTAAAAATATTTTCTAAAAAATAAAGTTGCTTAAAAAAAGGAAACATCACATTAATTACTAATAGAATAACAATTAAGTTCTATAAGGAAAAATCACATTACTAAATAAACTTATGTTGTGCTGCATGGAATCATAGGAAGTATACTGTAACTATGCATAAAAGGAAATCATATACTTACTTGAGCTCTGCTATGAGAGATGAAATCATGATTATTCACGGTCTTACTTTTACTATGCTTAAAGGTGTTCTCAGGTGACTCCGTAGATGTTGTGGTAAGTATTTTTTCCGCACCCAAACTTCTCTCTCCTGTTTCAATAGTGTCTCCCCAGCTTACGGTCTGGTCAGCCATATTGTTATGTCTTCCCTGGTATACCATTGATTCAATCAAATTCTTAACCTCTTCATTCCCGAAAGACTCAATGATCCCAAAGTCTTTCGATATCTCCTCAAAGCTAGATCCTATTCCCACACGTGCCAACTCCGCATCACCACTGCATGATGCAACACGTGTGGAGCAGTCAACTAAACACTTGTTGGTCATCCCCGTCCCGGAAACGTGCGTGGATGGGGCCACTTGTTGATTATAGTTTGGCGTGTTAGTGGAACTTGTTGGAAGTAATGCATCTACGGCAATAGTATCTATGGCCGTAGTTGTCTGAATTTCAGGAAGACAATCATCAAACCAACTCACGAAATCATCATCCCCTCTATCTCCACCCCGTCCACGGGGGAGTTGTGGTGATGAGGGATGCCAGTAGTAGCTTGGTTCACTATGGATTCAAGTGTGCCACCTGCAGCAGCATGTGGCTTATTGTCCCACGCGTATTTTGTTGGAGAAGGACTCGATAAAGGCTTATTAGGCACGCGTGGAGGACCTAAGCCATGCATCACTACCTGTCCGTTTTCCCATGTTAGCTCTGCTAATTCATAATCCATCCTTCATAACAATAAAAATAAAAATAAAATATTAATTAAACCCTAGAATTTATGCTAAATAAAAATCAATAAACGAGTAAGAATCGACACGAGAGGTTACTCAGATGCTAAGCACGCTCATCACCTCAAAATCATGAAGTTAGAATTTCAACTATGTTCTGAATTTTACAATTATGATTTTAAGTGATAGTAACTATTCAAATTTTTTACTTATACTTATTTAATGAATTTATCAACATAAATATACTATTTGAGAAAATTCTACTGGATTTGACTGAACCCTCATGCAGGCTACTGGCTTTGTCGTTGCATCACCTCCAAACCTCTAAAATTATGAATTTGAGTCACCTAGAGAATCGAAAAGGTGAAAACCCTAATGGAAGGATAAAAACAGAGAGAGAGAGAGGAAGAGAAAAATACTCTGGGGCATCAGTTACAAAGGAATTATTGGAATTAGAGTGAGAGCTAAGAACAAGGTTTAGATGAGACGGGGAGTCGTCCAGTCGCCAGCTTGATACACACTGGGTCATATCTTGAAAGCTAAACAAGAGGGCGGCGCGCGTTACGTTCTTGATAATCTTGAGGAGTTTTTTTTTTCCAATTTAGAAAAGAACTTACTTTTAATTTTTTTCATAGTAGAAGCAACCAAGGAAAATGGAAATGCTTATAGATATAGATAAAGAATAGACGCGTAACTTTCGACGTGTGATGTATAAACATGTGATGCTGATGCGTTTTGAAAGAATTTAGAGTCACATGCCCAGGCTGAACTAACATATCACTCCTTCCGGTTTCAATTTATTTGACACAGTTTGTTTGAGTTGATGTTTACCAAATTAACTTTAGAGTCTGTTTGACATTGATACTCAAAATTGCTTATTTTTAAAAGCTCTTTTTTAAAATAGCTATTTAGAAAAATGTTTTATTAAAAAAACAATTTGTGTTTGACTAATTAATTTGAAAAACGTTTTTTATAAGTAAATTGTGTTTGAATAATTTTATTTTTAAAAAAAATAATATTTTTGAGAGTCAAATTACAAAAAGTAACAAGTATCAATGTACTTTTAATATTAAGCTTATTTTATAAGGAGAGACTATTTTACATGTCTATTATAAAAGTTTTAATCAAATTTTTATTTTTATTAAATTAAAATTTATATATTCAAATTTTCAATCAATATTATAAATTTCTTTGGGAGGCGGAAATCTTCAATTCTTATTTTCTTTCTTTTTTCTAATCTTGCAAAACTATTGTTGCTACCTTTTTTTCTGCTTCTAAAATAATAGGTAAAATAATATAATTTATAATATATAAAATATAATATAATATATAAACGTAAAATAAAATAAACAATGTATTATTTAAAAATAAAAAATAAAATTCTTAAAAGAAACTTAACTAAACTTATGAGATATGTTAATTAATTAATAAGTGATATACTGATAAATATGTATATATGTAAAGGGATATTTTAGTCTTGAAAAAAATAATTTTCTGCTTCTGGTTTTTTAAGAAGCAGAAATTTTTAGCGTCTTCCCAACAACAAAAAAACTGACTTTGCTTCCATTTAAAAGTAGTTTTACTGAAATGCTAAATGCTAAATTTTTCTTTAAAAAATTATTGTTTTTTCTCAAAATAAGTGTTTCTAGCCTTCAACAACAATGTCAAACAGGCTCTTAGTAAAGTTATTTTAATGCTTATTTTAGTTGACTTTTCTTTATATAATAAAGTGTTAAATGGAATCACTAATGATAAAAGGGATGATGCCATTAATTTGTTGTCAAATAAGAAAGCATAATATTCTTTTCGGGAAAAATTAAAAAGAAAGAGTCTTACATAAATTGGGACAGAAAGACTAGTATGTTAGATTTGTTGGTACCCATGTGTTAGAGGTGGAAAATGAACAAGTTGAATCGAATTTAGGCAAATTTACATGAGTTGAATATATTAATAAATAGACGGATTATTGTCCGTACAAAAATTATTTGAGATGAAATAGATTTTAAAACGGGTTAAAAAAAAAAATTAAAAAAATATGTTACATAAATGAATACAAAAGAAAGTATACTATGTTTTTGTTTAACATATTTAAATGAAATCGATAAGTTTTATATACAGTAATATACACATAATTCTTTATACCTATACATATATTTAAATATTACTTTTTTCATGAAGGTTTTCAATTGAAGCTTCTTTATAAGTATAGTTACAGACATACCAAAATATGGTGATTTAGAAGACTATTGAAAAGATATTTTTTTGTGATACTTTTTCACAAGATTGAAAAATGAGAATGTTAATCATTTATTTGGTTGGCTATTTGAATTTCGCTTTATTAATGAGAGTTTAATTTTTCAACTTGTAATTTCTTCTTCATTTTCTCTTTTTTAACCCAATTTATTTATTTATTTTAAAAAGAGATTGAGAAATATAAATTCCAAATAAAAGGTTATCCATTTGATTCCTTCATAATTTATTTAAAATGGTGACCTCTGTAATACATGAATTTTAGTTAGTTGAATAATTATGTTTTAAAAAAAAAGTAGTTGGCAGAATATTCTCTTAAATTTTCTACTTCTCTTTCATGTCTGATAAGGGATAGTTAGAACATTTACATCTGGATTTTTTCTTTAAAAAAATATTGACTTAAATTTTTTACCAACAATCATTTTGGTGTCTTCTTAGGCGAATGGTCTAATAGACCCATATACTGGTATGAATTTATATTGTGAACCCTTTTACGTAACTTTTTATCAATTGAACCCTTAAATTTAATAAAACACAATTTTATCAAACCCCTATGACCATTGACTAAGCTTATGTGGCATCAATATGATTGAGGTGGCAAAAGTGCGTGAATTCACTCTCCTTAAGGCGAGTGATATCCTATTTAAGTTTTAAAAAAATATTAAAAAATTAAAAAAAAATAAATAATAATAATAACTAAAAAAAGCTTTCTTCTTCAGTAATAAAATAATAACTAAAAAAAGCTTTCTTCTTCTGCCAACCGGTTCACCTCCATTTTTGGCAGGGGCGGACCCATGTGTTGAGGTTTGGGTGCTCGAGCACCCATTGACCCCGACGGAAACTTTGTATATGTATATAGAAAATACTGAAAATGTTATATAATGTATTTCTCAGCACCTATTAAACCAATGGTCTCGTGGGTGCGTTGGTTCCAAACTTGAATTTTAAAGTCGTTAGTGCCTTGTATCCAGGGTTCAAATCCTGGTAAAAGCTTATCCTTTTGTTGAAAAAAGGCAAACTGAAATTTTTCATAGTTTTTAACTTCTTTTTATACTTTTTCACTCCAGAATTTTTGCTTATTTCTTTTTTGTTTTTCCACTTTTCTATTTTTTGTATTTCATTTACTAACTAAATTATAAAAATATTAATAAGCATCTAGAAAGATTTTATTTTTTTTGCTAGCAACTTTATGTTAAAGGAATTGAGCACCCACGATCATCAGATCTTGGATCCGCCACTGATTTTTGGCCATCTCCATCCCTATCCAATCCATTTTTCTTTCTTCTTCACACTCTTGTCATATTCTTTAGTAGATCTTCGCATTCGCACCTAGAGAGAGAGGACGCAAGCCAGTGAAAGAAGAACGAGGCGGGTGAGGGTGAGATTTGGTCACGCCAACGAAGAGGTTTTTCGGTTAGATCTGGTGGCCATGGTGCGACGGAGATGAAGACGGGTGAGGAAGAGAGTACGTATGGTCGCCGGCAAGAGTTGCGACGACGACTGAGACGAAGACGGCGGCGAAGGGCTTTAGATTTAGACGTTTCAAGGTGGGAATGGGGAGATAAAGTATGGAGTTTCAAACTTTATTTTTAAAGAATAAATTAAAACTTTGTTATTTTATATTTTATTATATAATTTTGGTTAATAGTTTTAAAAAATAGCTAATAAACATAATTATGACATGTGATTAATTTAGGTGACGTGGATTTGATATATCATTTATTTAAGGGCGAGTGAATTACACAAATGATAAGAGGGTTTAAAATTTTTCCTTTGGTTGAGTGCAAGGATTCAGTTGATAAAGGGTTAAATAGAAGGGTTCATAATACAAACACGTATAATTATAAGGGTCCATTATACCATTTTGCCGTCTTCTTATAAAGGAATTCTCCCCTTAGGGTTTCAAACAGTTTGTGTCATTGGTAAAAAAATTATCATTAGCCAAAGTTTTACACCATAGTTCATTTCTTTATTCATAATTTTATATTACTATGAATACATCCAAAATATACGCTCTACAAATTTAAAATGAAAACAATGACGTCTGAATAAAATTATTGGTCTAAAATCAAATTATACTAAGAGACTTTAAATATATACACAAAAAATAATATTAATTTAGGGTTCCCTTTTTTATTCTTGCATACTATTTGTTTTTCGTGTAATATTTTTAAAAGACATTAAGTGGTTAACTTTACATAGTAATATTATTATTTATAAAAGTAAGAATTAATTCTAGTCAATAAAAGATTGGTTATTTGTTTGCAATATACCTTGGATGTTATTGTAAAAAAATTATTTGTGTTATTTTATTCAAAGTTCTAAAATATTTCTTGATAGTAGTTAGTTCATCTTTCTTTTTGTTTTATTTAAATTTTGTATCTTTCTTTTTGTATAATGTTCAATATTTGTTTGAGTAAAATTAAAATCATAAAATTCACATTTAAAATTGTTTGGGGCTTAAAGCAAATGATTTACTATCCTCACCCTTGAGCCACCATTGTAACACATATTTCTTAAATATTATTTTTTGTCTCAATTTATGTGATAACACATATTTCTTAAATTATTAGTACTCTCTTTATCTTAATTTGTGTGACATTTTTATATTTTAATAGATTTAAACTATGTAAGACTTTATCAATAATTTAAAGTATATATTAATCATGTTTATATGAGAAAAAATTTCACTTATAGTACTTTGTTGTCATGACCCAGCAATGGTTGTGATGACACTTGTCTATTCTCACCAAGACAAGTCAGCCTCAACCCAATAAAAACGAAAGAAATGTGGAAATATAAAACAAGAACAAGATAAAGCGGGAAACTTATTCTTTCTATTAAAACCCCCAAAATCTGGTTGTCACGTATACATCCACTAATACTTAAAGTGTGAAATTGAAATAATTACAAGTGTCATCCTTTGTTTCTCAACTAGGTCAAAGCATAAGGAAAAGAAAAAGTGGGTCTGTCGGGATGTCAAGCAACTACCTCTCCAGTCCTTCAACAAGCCTCGAAAAGTGAGAATAAGAGCAATCACGCTAGATCGGACTCGAAACCTACACAAGTGTACAAGCAAGGAGTGAGTACCAACCACATGGTAGCCAACAAGCAACCTAATAAACAAGAGATCAAGCTAGAAATCGAATACCCCTTACACACCAACCGAACCTCTTCATACTACAACATGCATAGAATTCAGCCCAACATAATAGTTTTACAATACATGGCTCACAAGGCTCAATATTCACAATTCAATTCTCACAATTCAACAACCAAACAAATCAAGTAAATCCATCTCAATGTCAAGTAGATCAATTACACAAAACAAGTACATCAATCAAAAGTTGCAAGTAAATCACACATAAGCATAGAAATGCGTCAAATCGCAATAATTAATCTCTCGTTGGAATCATTTCCCGTTAGCTTTATATCAATTCACTAGCCGGAAATGACCTCGACATAATAAAAATAAATAGAAATAATCAATCTATCGCCGGAATCATTTTCCATTGATTTTATATCAATTCACTAACCGAAAGACCTCAGCATAATAAAAATTGTCAGTAAAGACCTTAGTATCATAACATTCACCGGCAAAGACCTCGGCATCATAGCAATCGTCGGCAAAGACCTCGGCATCATAGCAATCGTCGGCAAAGACCTCGGCATCATAACACTTGCAGGTAAAGACCTCAGCATCATAACACTCGCATACAAAGACCTTTGCATCATAACACTCACCGGCAAAGACCTCGACATCATAACACTTGCCGGCGATTCAACATTGTCAAAAATTATTTTACTGTCCATTGTCATGATCAGCAACCAGGATACAGGCATTAAGACTTTTTATTGGTTTCTAAGTTTGATATAGGGTATATAAAATAGTGTATCTACAGGATAACACATTTAGAAACCACTTATGTAAGTGTGAAGTGTAAGTCACTTCAAGGAGAATCCGATAAGTCCAGTTCTCTAAGAACTTCTTAACCAAGACGTGTTCATGGTTGAAACGAACAAAACAATGAGAATCAAAAACAGTTCAAGGGTTGATTGTGTGATTTATGTTGTCTAGGTATACATCAAAGCTCGACGGTTCAAAGATATCTAATCTACCGATTGACCGAGTATATCTGATATATGTCACCACGGAAAGTTTGAAGGAAAATCCTACTTATCCAGATGTAATTAATCCTTACTTACGGGACACACGAGTTTTTCATGCATATGTTTTAACAATAGTCATTCCCCATTTATGTGGGGGATTGTTGGGTTTAAGCAAGCTGTGAATGAGAAATAAAGATGAATGAGAAATTGAGAAATGTGGGGAAACCAATATAGAGGGAAAATGAAAAATCATTTCAAATGAAAAGTTATTTCTCCCATATTGGTAGAAGAAAGGAAAAGGGTTGTCCTTATATTAGGAAACATTTCCTATAGCTCTTAAAAGGTTAAGTAGAAGGTGCCCTCTCGCGCCATCGTCGTCGCTCGGCTTTGACTTCTGCTTTGGCAAATGATTGATTGATAATTTTTTAGGCAAAATTTATTTAATCAATCTCATTAATTAATTTCTTTTTTCTTAAAATTAATTCAGAATGTTAGTTAACTAATTAACGGAATTAATTTCGCGTAACAAAATTATTTGAAAATTTACGTAACGGTAAAGCCGCTCAGAAGGGACATGTCCTTCCGAACAGACACTTCTTTTCCCAAAAGACACAAACGTTCTGAAATTACATGTCTGAACATGTGCCTTCACACTCTTTTCCGAACAGGTGTGTTCACTTGCTGTAGTTCGCTATAAATAGAGAGACTTCTCTCATTTTTCAAACACGAAAAAGTTTCTCTCTTCTGCAGACATTTTCTTACAAATAAAATTGTTGATCGACTGAGTCTCTGTGTGTGCTCTTGTTGCTGATTTTTAAGTTCGCTGAAATTATTGAAGTTTGAGGTACCGCTACTTCTGTAATAATTAATTTATTTTATCTTGGGAGAAATTAATCTACAACCTCGAATACTTAAGGGAATTAAATTTCTTAAGGATACACAGTGGGTTCTGTGGACTCGAAATATTTATTTTGTCTATCTATTTCATCTTTTATGTTTTTGTTTTACTAACCTGAATACATGAGTTAACATGTTGATTGACTTTGAAAAAACAAGATGAATGTTATTATAGAAAAAAAATACTTGAAAATAATGTCAATAGAAAAACTTTATGAGAAATTTAAAAATCTATGAGATAAGGAAACTTTAAAGCCCGAAGAATTCTCTCTCAAGAAGAGAAAAGAACCTGATCCTTAAAGCTACACAGGACGAAGACTTTTGTGATGAACACTAATAAGAAAGAAGAATTTTACCAACAAATTTTTTTGTTGCTATATATGGAGTGTTGTTGTTAAAAGTACTATTGACAACGATAAAAAGTTATTGCACGTCATTGCTATAAACTCCACTGGAAAAACTTTCGCGACAACAAATAATATTGTTGTCAAAACTTAATTTTAATACAACAATAAAATTATTATAATAAAGTATATTTCATTGTAAAAAGTCATATAGTTGTGACTTCTAAAAATATTTAGCAACAAAAGTAAGTATTGTCATAATTAAATTTATTTTTGCCAACAATGCTAACGTGTTATTTATGTTTCTCACAACAAGTGTTATTTTGTCCATAAATTTTCAATGAATATCAACAAAAATTATAAATTTTATATAAGTATAATTTTTGAATACATATAAACTAATAATATTATACCAGTATGAAAATCAATCCATAATGTTGCTTTAACAAGTCAATTACGTTAAAATCAATGAAATTCCTAAAAGTATATTTCTAATACAAGAATATTAGTCCAATCACTATAGAAAATTTAATAAATAAATTTTGTTCTAACGTCGTCCTTTGTATGTGCCATAATACATAGCCATCAATTTTACCCATATTCATCTGATGGGATCCTCTTCCTGATAAATATATTATTCTTTTCGTTTCATTTTATGTGGCATCATTTGATTTGACATTATATTTTTTTAAAATAAATACTTTTAAAATTTGTGGTCTAAAATAATGTTTAGATTTTTGTGTAGCCGTAAATCATTTCATTAAAGGTAAAAGTGAAATTTTAAAGTTAAAATGTTTTTAATTATGCTAGGGTGACAAATTTTTTTTGAGATGGATTAAAAGGGAAAGGGTGTCATATATAATGGGATAGAAGGATTTTTTTTCCCGCTTTTTACACATATTATATTCCTAATAAAAATAATACTTTTTAAAAGAATAAATAAGTAGAAAATAATCTTTTTATCTTCTTAATCTTATTTTAACAATTAAAATAGACTAGACCAATGTACCTTTTTAAGTGATAATTTTATTTTGTCAGAAATTCAGGCCAAAGGGGAGGTTAGTTGGGTATTTGCCCTGAGTTTGTTTATGACTCTATAAATTGAGATTCATTCTTTCTAACTTGGTATCATTCAAAAGGTAGTCTTAGGGATTTTGACAGTTTTGTGCGGGAGGGGAGCAGTGAACATAAGTGATACATTAATATATGTCATATATAAAAAAGATCATAATAATTTCATCATTAACTCGATAAAAAAAATTATAATAAAATATAAAATGTTTTTTCGCTTAATATTTTTTGAATTGAAGTAAGATAAGCATTTTCTAATAAAAAATATTATTAGGAAAAAAACTGTTTTAAAAATAATAATAATAATAAATTTTTTTTTTTTTTTTAATAATAATAGTAATATATTAGTTTGAAAAAAGGCATTTTGACCCATTATGTAACAATAGGGATATTTTTGGACAAAACAATTAACAACAAGAGCATTTTACACCAAATTATTAACTAGGGGAATTTTAGTTAAATTTTGCACAATTTAATGGCATTTTGATCCTTTTTCGTATTATAAAACGCAATAATTAACAACTTAAAAATACTTATGACATAAAAAAATTTGATTGACTCTCAAAATTATATCAATGTCACATAGGGCATAGGAAGTAACATATATTATTTGAAATAATTAATAACTTAAAAATTTAAAAGACATATAAAAAATTGAAATGATTCTCAAAATTTTATCAGTGTCACATAAATTGGGACATAGGGAGTAATATACATTATTTGAAATTTAAGTTATAATTAACTAGGGGCATTTAGTTTAATTTTACATAATTTAATGACATTTTGATCCTTTATCGTATTATAAATTACAATAATTAACAATTTAAATGTTTAAAACACAAAAAAATTGGCTGACCCTCAAAATTATATTAGTGTCACATGAAATATAGAATGTAACATATATTATTTGAAATGACATTAAAAATATTAGAAATCAGATAATTAGCAACTTATTTTTTAAAAAAAAACATATAAAAAATTTAAGTGATTTTTTTGAAATTCTATTAGTGCCACATAAATTGAGACGTAGAGAGTAATATACGTTATTTGAAATTCTATTATAAATCGCACAAATTAAAAAAATTTGGTTGACTCTCGAAATTCTATCAGTGCCAAAAAAATTAAGACAGAGAAAAACATATATTATTTAAAAACGACATAGTATTATAAATCACAATAATTAACAACTTAAAAGTTTAAAAAGACATAAAAATTTTAATTAACTCTCAAAATTCTATCTATATTATATAGATTGAGATAGAGAAATATCATTTATTATTTTTTAAAAAATTAAATCATAATATAATGAACAATTTAAAATAATAAAATCAAGTTCTAAAATTTATCCTATCACATAAATGTATTGACTAGCTAGTAGGGGCTTATGTATTACTTTACTATTACACATAACTAGTATACGGACCCGCGCGTTGCACGGATAATTTAAAAAGTAATAATTTTATAATTAAAAATAACTAATAAAATATATCATGCATTTAATAATATATTTAATTTATAATAATAATAATAAGAATAATAATAATAATAATACAAATCATTAACTTATTTATTTGAGCACATTAAATTAATATTATTAAACACAATTTAATTTAATTTATTAGAATATTATACCTATAGGCTATCAGCTAAGATTTTAGTTTTTTTAAATAATACATATAGCTATGTCAGCTAAGCTTTTAGGTTTTTTTTAATAATATATTATATTAAGAAATTTCTAAGGATACTATTAATTGTATGATTATTTTATCTTGCGATTAGGCATAAGTACCCCCTAGACTATGACCGAAATCAACAACAGTCAGAGAGAAGTGTTCTATTCTATCTAACAATAGAATGTTGATGAGAACTGTGCATCAATTATTGAAAGTTGAAGAGAAGTGCTCTAACATAACCAAAAAAATTGAGTTGGAGAGAAACTGTTCCAACACCTGAAAGTTGGAGAAAAGTGTTCCAACACAATCAAGAAAAAAATAAATGTGAGTTGGAGAAAAGTTCTCCAATAATCGAAGGTTGAAGAGAAGTGTTTCAACAACTGAAGACTTGAGAAAAGTGCTCCAATACAACAACGACAAGAAGAAAAGGGCATGAGTATATAACTTTGAATTACGAGAGTATTAGAATAATAATTTAAAGTTGTAGTAGGAATCCTAAGTTGCTTAGACTTGTTATTTGGTATTTATTTAATTTATTTCTCGTTAGGATTTGTTTATCCTAATTCATAATGGAATAGATTTTCTAGTTCTAGTTTAATTGATTTCTTAGTATTATAAATATGGATACCTTATCACATATTTTCTAGGAATAAGATTCAAAATATTTTGAGTTTATGAATAAAATATTCTCCTTCAGTAGTCATTAATTGCATTTCTTTCAGAAATGGTAAGTTCTCTCACCACTCTTTGTGGGATTCTATCCTAACCTAGTTGGGTTTGACCACTTTATTTTTTTTTGAGGGTGTAATTTGGGTGACATCAATCATGAGACTAGCTATTCAATAATTTATCCATCTCGCCTCAACTTTCGGTGTCAATTCATTTGGATAGTCAAATGGCTCTGATATTTCTTGAGAGGACGAAACATGTTGAGCTCAATTTTCACTTGTGTCTGACAAAAATACCTATGTGGTTTGTACTCTCTTTCTTTTATTCCATCTAAAGATCAACTTGTTGATATCTTCACCAAATTCCTATTTGGACCACTGCATATTCAAATTCTTGACAAATTGAACATCACTTTGTTCCTCTCCTTTTGGGGGGGAGGGGGGGAGGTTTCACAACAGAAATGCAAATAACAAACAAACAAATTGTATACAAATTTGTATTTTCTTTTGGTATTTTTATTTATACTTTTATAAATTGGATAGTCTTGTACATTGGAAATAAGGTATTCCCAAATATTTGATTCCCTATGAATTACGACCATAAACTTCAACAGTCTTACTTTTAATTTAAAAAAAAAGCTACATTTTGTGGTTCACACAATTTTTATGAGGTTTTATTTTGCACAAATTAATGAAACTAAATCTAACATTTTTTTAAGTTTTCAAAATTTTTGATCCATCAATTGGTAAGACATGAAATAAAAAAAATCAAAATACAAACTTGTGTTAATTGTTATGTGATAAAAAGTAAAATACCCATCATTAGTGTACAACTTTTAGCCTTTATGCTATGTTTTATGTATCTATATTAATGTTGCCAAAAACATTATTTTGGCACCTCAATTTCTTGAATTGTCATTCGATCACAGCACCATGGAAATACATGTTACTCAGCCAAGTTGATGGAAAGTTGATAAAAAAAATATGCACTAAATATTTTTCAAGAGATCTCCTCCAAGTCACTGATATAAAATTTAGGTTAACTCTAATTGGCAAAATACTGCAAATTCGTAAAGACATGGGTGTGTTTGGTACGAAAGTAAAAACTTTTCCTAGAAAATGTTTTATTAGATAATAAGTAAGTTTTTTTACTTATTTTTTAATATTTGGTAAATAAATTTAAGAAACTATTATTCTAAGAGTATTAATATATAATCTAACAAAATACTATGTTGGTGGAATAAGCATAGGAGGATCCGTGATTTAAAATTTTATGGGTGGCAAGTAGACTCATTGACTAAATCAACTTTATATTTGGTTCGAATTATTCGTCTTTTTGATCTTTGTGACAGATCAATCAATAAAATAGGAATAAACAAAAATTACAAATTTTTATATGGTAGCGGGATTCAATCCCTAGACTTTAGACTCAAACATTAAGCCTTTTACCATAGGCACCCCAGAGTACTTCTATTTTGTTGGTGGCATGTTTATTATTTATATATATGTTGTATATATATACCTATATATACATAGAATCTCGGTTGGAGCTTGTGGATGATGTGGCACCCACCGGCCTGAATAAATCCGTCCCTGGTGGAATGAGGTGAGAAATGAGGGTTAGGGGGTGGTGAGGTATAGGATAGTCAAGGGGTGGATTTTGGGGATGTTTGATGAATGGAAGGAAAAGAAATAATAAACTTGGAATTCAGTAATTCACTTATTATAAAACTTGTTTTTATACTTTCATTTGGACAGTCATTTTTTTCATTCTGAGGAACTTATTTTCGTATAAAGAAATTATTTTTCAAAATATTTTAACTAAATCAAGCATAACAAAATTAAAAAAAAAATAAAAAAAATATCAAAGTTCCCAAATAATCTTTTACCCTTCAACTCTACTATATGACAAATGACAACTGAAATTTTTTCAAGAAAATAACAAGAAACTTTAACTTTGAAAAATACAACCGTTACTTAGAATTGACAATTGCTAAGATCTGGTTTGCTTTGTTTTCTAGCCAAGTTCATAGATTTTTTCTTTTGGTTAGATTCTCATCATGAAGAGTGGGGGTTTATTTATGTATATTATATTATCATGATTCATTATCATCATCATATATTATTCAAATAAAATTCTAAAATAAAAAGTTGAATTATCATTTTATCATATACTAAATTAGAATGTTATAAAAATATGTAATTAGTTAAATAACAAATACATAGTCCTATTGCATTTTATGTACTAAAAGTAATCCTACGAATAATCTTAATGTGGGAATTAAAATAAAACAAAAATTTCACTTTAATCAAGAAATATATTTTTTATCATCATTATACAACACAACAAATAATAACAATAAATAAAGTAAATAAAGCAAGAACAGATTCCTTGCATGCATACAAAATTTTCATTCATAATTATGATAAGGTTATTGAGTTTCTTGCATGCCCTCGTTAATGGATATTTAATAATCCATAACTCGATATAGAGATTGATGAAAAACTTATAAGTTTTTATCGTGTCAAACCTTGTAAGTATATTTATGAATCTGACATATGAAATAAGTTGAGCAGTCCTCTAAAGGAAATTAATCTTTAAATTAAATTCATCAGTAATTTAATTTATTGATTAGTATATGTAATCTTAACATGAAAATTATATAAGTGTTTAATGGGGAATTTCGAAATATAAATGGAGGCATACAATTACGAATTTCTGGTGGAATAATTTGTATGGTAAAAATAATTCAAATTAATTTTTGGAATTACTTCCATAATAGGAAGACTCAGTAAGTAATTTTGTAGTCCCTACAATGCTTATATTAACTAAAACTCAGAATTATATTTCTAAGGAAAAAAGTGAAAAAATTAATAGGAAAGCATAGTATAGGAAATTTTCTCTTGCATTTCTTCTTGTCCTCTCCTATACAATGTATCCTATATTTACACAAGCTTGGCTGGAAACCCTATGAATCAAAAGGAAAATTCTATCCTAACCAACTCTGTAACAAACTATAAAAATAAATACAAAAAGAAATTTATTTACAACTCACTTTACAAAAATGTCCTTTCTAGAAACATCTTGTATTTGGATGTGGTCTAACTATACGTTTCTATCTTTTTTTTTCTTCCACCTGTTCTGTTTGAGTGACTCAACCATATTCTTCTTTATTTCATTTTAATAGTTGGGAATTTGATCTTCTTCTTCATCTTTACACTTATCAGAACTGTGGGATTTAATTTCTCTAGCAATACCCCTCCTCAATTTGGAGCCCATTGTTCGGACACCTAATTTGCCTAATAAATATCTATGTAAAGGTACTGCAAGAGCCTTTGTGAACAAATCTACTAATTGGAAAGAGGAAGGCACAAAGGAAAGGGAAATTAATCCTTCTAGCAATTTTTCTCGCAAAAAATGACAGTCCAATTCGATTTGTTTCATCCTTTCATGAAAGACCAGATTTTTTGCTACATGGATGGCTGCCTGACTATCACAATGAAGTGGTACTGGTAAATATGGTTCTGCAGCTAAATCATGTAATAATCTTACTCTCCATGCATTTTCTGCTACTAATCGTCTTATTTATCGGTATTCTGCTTCTGCAGATGAAAGGGCAACTACAAGCTGCTTCTTTGACTTCCAACAAATTGGACATCCTCCCATGCTTAGAAAAAATCCACTCACAGATCTTGAGTGTCTGAGCAAGATGCCCAATCTGAATCGCAATAAGCTAATAGTTGGAAGGAAGGGTCTGGTGTCAAAAATATCCCAAATCTGGATTTTTGTTGAGATATCTTAAGGTATGCATTGCAGCTTCATAATGTCTAGAGCAGGGGGAATGCATATATTGGCTTAGTATTTGGACGGTGAAAGAAAGATTTGATCTTGTATTGGTCAAGAAGTTTAATTTTTCGATGAGTCTTCTATATTCAATTGGATTTGTGAGAGGTTCTCCACAATTGAATGTGAGCTTGATAGTGGGATTTAGAGGAGTGGAAGCAAACTTTGAATCTAGACCGTCAAACTCTGTGAGAAGCTCAAGTGTGAACTAACGTTGTGTAACAACCAGTCCACCCCCTCACGAACAAGCTCCAAACCCAAAAAATAATGGGAAGAAAGTGAAACAAATTTGATATTTTTCATAGCATTGTAGGGAAATGTCTGAGTTTGTAATGCCACAATTTATCAGTAGACATAATAGTAGGAACATAAATGGTTTTATTGATAGCGGAAATCGTATTGCAAACAAGATTCAAAACATTGTGACATAAAGTCCTAGGACAAATAGAGTGCTGAAAAGAAACACTAGACATAGGACTAGGAACATTGGCTACGACATTGGAATGTTGAACATAAATGATAGGTTTCTGGGAGGCAAGATGCTTTTGCAAGGTGTTGCTTCTCATCACATAGAGCTCTGAATTGGCTTCACCAAAAAGAGGTTCCTTCTTCATTGAATGAGCCTCTATAGCACAACAGAGTTTAGCAAAAATGACGTCACAATCAAATTGATCACAAAGTCTATAAACAGAGAGAAGATTATATTTGAATGAAGGAATGAAAAACACATTGTCTAATTCTAAATATGTACTCAAATGCACACTTCCAACAATATGGACCTTGACTTTGAAAGAATTAGGCCGAGTGACGAAAATATGATTGTTGAGATGTCTAATATTATGGAGAACTGACTGATCAAAAGTCATGTGTTGTGAAGCCCCAGTGTCAAGAATCCAAATGTTGTTATTGGTTTTAGAGAAAAAAGTTTCGAAAATGTTACCATCAGCCTTAGTATGAAATTCAGAGAAAAAGGAAAATTTTTTGACAATTAGTGGTTGTACCAGTTAGATTTGCACTAGCAGATGTCTCAGAGTGTGCTGAACCAGAATCTCCACCTTGCATGGATTGAAACACTTGTGCCAATTTATCACATTGCTCAAGATGACTCTTCCGAAGCTTTTCCAAATTGTTTCCCCCATTTCATGAATTGAATACCTCATTTGAGTTGACATCATGAGCATAAGAATCTGAATTTTCTCCCTTCTTCTACTTATTAAACTTATAGTGTGGTGGATAATTTATCAACCTATAGCAATCATCCTTTAAGTTTTCTTGCAGTACCTACAATATAGGTCAGTCCTCTTACCTTCTAGTACACCTAGTTGTTGTCCTCCCCTGTTTTCAAAATTCTTTTTCGGTGGTGTCCATTTTTGTGGAGAACTCGCACTCGCAAGAAAGGTAGTAGAGTCAGTAGATACCTGACTATTAAAGTGAATTTGTCGCTGACATTCTTCATGCATACAAATATAGTAGGCTTGGGAAGCACATGGAAGTGGCTTCATCATCAAAATATGTCCTCTTATAGCATTAAAACTTTCATTTAGACCCATTAGAAATTGGATTAGTTTCTGATCTTCATTCATTTTGTGATTATGTGTTTTAGCTCCACATTTTCACTCACAGTTGCAGGTCATGAAGGTTTTTAGTTCATTCATTTGATCCCAAAGTCTCTTTAACTTGGTGAAATAGCTAGCTACATCATAAGAATCATGCTTTATGTTGTTAAGTTCCGTTTGTAGCTGAAATAGTTTTGTTCCATCAACTTGTCCATATCGTTCCTCCAATTCTTCCCATAGCTCAGCTGTTGTTTGAGAGTATTTTTGCAATTTCTTTGCTTAAAGCATTAACGATCCAAGAGAGCACCATGTCATTACAATGCCTCTATTGTACGTACATAGTGGATTCATTTTCAGGGCATTTGCAGGTACGATTGATAAATCCAAGCTTATTTTTGGCTGAAAGGGAAATGAGAATTCCTCTTTTTCAACTACCAAAGTTGAAGCCATCAAAGCTTGTGTTTATCAGATTCATTCCTAGAGAATCTGATGGTGAAAGAAAAATTGGATGTGAGGCATCAATTTGCTTTACTTGAGCAGCAATACTCTTAGAAGGTTGATCTATCACTTCAACCATTTTGTTCAAATAGAAGGAACCAAAAAACTTCTTGGTATATAAGAAATAAGAAAGAGGGAAAAAATGGATCTAGTAATGCTCTGATACCATGAAGAAATTAATAGGAAAGCATAGTATAGGAAATTTTCTCTTGCATTTCTTCTTGTCCTCTACTATATACTGTATCCTATATTTATACAAGCTTGGTTGGAAACCCTACAAATCAAAAGAAAAATTCTATCCTAACCAACTCTGTAATAAACTATAAAAATAAATACAAAAAGAAATTTATTTACAACTGTCATGACCCAGGGGTACCCCCTAGATGTAACATGGCGTATAGAACCCCGAAGGACTCCATAGACGCCAGTTAGTCCTCATAACATAAAGTAGTAGAACAATAAAAAGTAAAACACATTTAAGTCCAAAACAATTTTATTAAAAAAACGAAAGTCTAACTCATGTCTCAACATAGCCATCTATTACAATCGAATGAAAAGTGGGTCTAGCCCATATATCATGTTCAAAAAGGAAATATGAAAGAGAAACTACAATAAGGAAAGTTTGTCATCAAACCATGAGGACTCACCAAGGTCGGAAAGAAATCAAAGTCCAAGCTTTAGCCACTAGAATGGAAACCCTGCTTGTCGAACCCTACATTTGGGAAAAATTTAGGCAAGAGTATGCGTTAGTACAAAAATGCACTAAGTATGATAGTTATGCATAAAAACATTTAAAACATGCTAAGAAGGACATTTCATATTATGACATGCAACTGACCAATTAAAATATGATATAAGAGGGTTAGAAAACATAAGTCATAACATCATAGCCAGTGCAAGCTAAATCATCTCTAAGCCTTTGAACACATATGATATACTTCTCTAAGTAACCTTAGTTCATTAATCATTTTGTTGTGGGAAAATTAGCCTTAACCGACATAGAGACCATGTGAGCTAAAACATGATCACCCGGTGTCCCCCACACCGAAAATGGGTTGTTCTACTTGTCTAAGGTAGAACTATGAAGATCTAGCTTAAGTGGATCCACTATCTAATCAACCAATAGGGGCACATAGTTGTGGTATAAGTATATTTCTACTAGAAACCCGGCCTCTACTAACGGGAGAGCTTCCATCTCATGAGACTTCTTCTAGAAACTCGGCCTTTACTAACGGGAGAGCTTCAATCCCAATGTCAATATCCACTCAATGCTAAGAATAATTCCCACAAAATAGTATTTTCTTACTTATTCTCATTATCCATTGAAATAAATACCATCTTGTCGATCCAAGCTAGTTCATTAGGATAGCTCTTATTCATTGATTCAATTAGGTGAGAATAGCCTTTCAACCTAAGAATCCTTTCTATGTGAGAAAACCTTTCACATTATGGTTGTAAGTGTTTTATGAGGGTAACCTTTCAGCAACCCAACAACAACAACAACAATGGCACTTCACTCTCAATGCACCCTTAAAACATCCACATAGGTTTCATAAGATCATGCATAAACTCATACTTTGCCCTTTCAAGGTTCAAAGCTACTTTCAATCACCAAATCTAGAATTCTAGCATTAGATAGGGATTTTTATCATAATTTCATGTAATTCTATTACTTCATGCTTTGGATCATAACACACATCTTTCATAATCAACAACCCAACTCTATAAGATCACAAATTGAGAAAAACATGGGGGTTTGCATGGGTTCATAGGGGAAACATTCTAAAAGCATTGTAAATCATCAATTCATGCATATTTAGACATAATTAAACTATTAAGATCAACAATCAAAAGAACCCATGGTGTTTGAAGAAAACCCTAGATAATTAGGGAATTCTACCATTTGAAATAGAGAAATTTGGGGACTCCATGAGAGAAAGAGATTCATGGATGAAAACTACCATACCTCAACTCCAATTGCTTATCTTTAATGGAGGAATTGAGACCTTAGCTTGAAACCCTAGGTTGAATCTTCTTCGTCTTCAACAATTTCTAGAAGAGAATATATGAGAGGAAATTTGATTTTTTTTGGGAAATTTGGAAGAATGAACTAAATGGGTCTAATTTGAGGGTAAAAAGGCTTATATAGGGGTCTTAAATGTAGTTAAACCGACATAGTATAGGAACTAATTAGTTAGAAAAAACCCAACTACCCCTGAGTTAACCGTCAGTTGTCACCGACCTACCAACCGACGGATCGTGGATGGACCTACGGTCTGTCCTGGTGAATCGTGGTTGGTGGTCAGAGACTTTTGTCTTGACCTACGGTCCCTGGACCACGGGCTGCGGGTCCACCTTCTATCCGTGGGTCCAACCGTGATCCATACCTGGAAAATTCCTGAGGCACCCATCCACGGGTTGTTCTACTTGCCTAAGGTAGAACCATGAACCTCTAGTTTAAGTGGATCCACTCGCTAATCAACCTATGGGGGCACATAATTATGGGATAAGGAGATTGCCACTAGAAACCCGGCCTCTACTAATGGGAGAACTTCTATCTCATGAGACTTCTTCTAGAAACCCAGTCTCTACTAACGGGATAGCTTCCATCCCAATGTAAATATCCACTCGGTGCAAAGAATAATTCCCACTAAATAGTATATTCTTACTTATTCTTATTATCCATGGAAATACATATCATTTTGTCGATCCAAGCTAGTTCATTAGGATAGCTCTTATTCATTGATTCAATTAGGTGAGAATTGTCTTTCAACCTAAGAATCCTTTCTATGTGAGAAAACCTTTCACATCATGGTTGTAAGTGTTTTATAAGAGTAACCTTTCAACAACCCAACAACATTGGCACTTCACTCTCAAATCACCCTTAAAACATTTACATAGGTTTCATAAGATCATGCATAAACTAATACTTTTCCCTTTAAAGGTTCAAAGCTACTTTCAATCACCAAATCTAGAATTCTTGTATTAAATAGGGATTTTTATCATAATTTTATGTAATTCTATTACTTTATGCTTTAGATCATAACACTCATCTTTCATAATCAACAACCCAACTTTATGAGATCACAATTTGGGAAAACATGGAGGTTTGTATGACTTAATAGGGGAAACATCGTAAAAGCATTGTAAATCATCATTTCATGCATACTTAGACATAATTAAACCATTAAGATCAATAATCAATAGAACCCATGGTGTTTGAAGAAAACCCTAGCTAATTGGGGAATTCTACCATTTGAAATAGAGGAATTTTGGGACTCCATGAATGAAAGATATTCATGTATGAAAACTATCATACCTCAAGTCCAATTGCTTATATTCAATGGAGGAATTGAGACCTTAGCTTGAAATCCTAGGTTGAATCTTTTTCTTCTTCTTTAAGTTCTAGAGAGAGAATATTTGAGAGGAGATTTGATTTCTTTTAGGAAATTTGGAAGAATGAACTAAATGGATCTAATTTGGGGGTAAAAAGGCTTATATAAAGGTCTTAAATGTAGTCAAAATGACATAGTATAAGAACTAATTAATTAGAAAAAGACTCAACTACTCCTGAGTTAACCGTCAGTTGTCACCGACCTACCAATCGACGGACCGTGGATGGACCTACGGTCCGTCCTGGTGAACCGTGGTTGGTGGTCAGAGACTTTTGTCCTGACCTACAGTCCCTGGGCCACCTATGGTCTGTGGATCCAACTGTGGTCCATACCTTGAAAATTCCCGAGGCACCCATCCACGGACCCACTTACGATCTGTGGCTCACACCATGGGCAGTGGTTGGCCTTTGTGGACGCCACCTAGGAGTTATCAAATTTTGGTTCATTACCCGTTTTTGGATATGGGGTGTTACTAAAATGCCCTTTCTAGAAACATCTTGTATTTGGCTGTGGTCTAACTCCATTTTTTTTTTCTTCCACCTATTCTATTTGAGTGACTCAACCATATTCTTCTTCATTTCATTTGAACAGCTGTGAATTTGATCTTCTTCTTCATCTTTACACTCATCAGAACTGTGGGATTTAATTTCTCTGGCAATAAAATGGGAGACAAGCGTGAGTTTTCTATTCCAAGAAAACAGGTGTGTATTTTGTTCTTCTCTTTGGACGGAGAAGAAATCTCTATAAGTAGGAATTCTACTAACTTAGGAAGTGAACAAGTTTTCTGTACAATATTTGTCCACCCAAGTATTGAGAGAGTTTGGTTGTGAACTTGAGATCGCTATAGAAGAGCGCAAAACTGAAGTTGGGCTTATGAATTTGCTTCAAGATATTTGCTCACGCTTCAAGAAATAATTATTTAATTAAATTTCAGCAAGTTTATGTGTTTTAATATAAATGTATGTGTTGTTTATTATTCATTCAAACAATATAATATAATTCTAATATGTTTCCTTTGTGCAAATAATTTTTTAATATATATATATCCAAAGACCAAAATATTATTTATTAAGAACAATTTATGACATATTAATTGTCTGCTATGATACAATAAATTCCCTCTTATAATATAAGATTAAAAGTAAATTACAACTAACAAACTTTCTTTTGTTCCCTTTTGGGTAGAGGGAATGAGGGTCACATGCCTTATTGTCACAACCTAGACCATTGTGATTGGCACCCACACTAACCCTCTGGTGGGAGAACCATTCGTACTAATTAGCTAACCAACTTAATCAAAATACTAAAGCATTTAAGGTTACGGAAGCAAGTTTAAATGCTAAGGAAAAGATAGAAAGTTCTCATAAACTCCTACAAAAATCTAACAACCAAAACTAACATTGCGGAAGTAATACCTAGAACTTGAAAATCAATGTACCAAAACTCTAACAAGATCCATAAGTCTAAACAAGAAGGGGTACAACCCCAAACTAACATAGGAATAACTAACTATAAATTATAAGTTCGAAAATGTGGACTTTAAACGAAAGAGAACTCATAGTAGCCCGGAAGAACTAGCTCACCCTTGAGTTCTAAATGGTCACTGATCTTCTAAGTGAGGTCTGTCAATAGCCGCCTGAAGATGCCCTGTACTCAACAAAAAAAGAGCAAGTGTAGTATTAGTACACAACCAAAGTGTACTGGTAGGATCACGCGGTTATCCCACTAAGTGCAACATACATAAGCCATTACAACATAACAATAACATGCATACACCGAACATATACAATATCAATATCATTTAAGAATAATGATCAAGTTCACAATTCTCAATTACACAGTTATGTCAAGTCAATGGTCCTCTCATAGAACCTAAACCCAAACACTTAGCATACCGGTACGTGGCATCCGATCCAATATTTATGCTGAAACGTGGCAACTGATCCAATATTTATGTCGGAATGCAACACCCGATCCATTCAACAAGCCACAATCATAATCACAAAGTACATTCTCATAATCATACAATCAAGTCATGATTCATGGCATTCATCATTAATCTATTCTCATTTACAATTAGTGTAATCAATAGTGCAACATTCACATACATACACGTATTATAATGAAGCAAGAACAAACAAATATCACACAATCATGAAATCACAATCATCACCTAACTCGAACAAAGCTTTAATCCCGTAAGAAACTTGATCCTTCCCTTTGCGGATCCTTTCCGTTTATTCTTGTTCTACAAATAATCAATATAATGTTAGGATCAATATACAAGACTTAATTACCCAGATTATAATCAATAAGATCAATCCTAGGTTAAACCCTTGATCCCCATACCCAGATCAGGACTTTTTCCACCAAAATTCCCAAATCAAAACCCTCCCCCATCGATAATTACCTATTAGATTACGATCTATTGATCGAAAAATGGATTCGGGAGTTAAAACCTTACATTTAGCCTTAAGAAATGTGGAAAACTATCAATAACCGCCTAGGGTTCGTTTCCTTACTATCAAGAACAAAAATTGTAAAATAAAGACGTTTTGGGGTTTATCTCCGACTTAAATCGCGACTGTCCCGCCATAGCGGTACTCACCCCGCTACAGCGGCCCTGCCCTGGTGGGAATAATCCCGCCTTAGTGGCTTGCACGGAATCATTGAGTCGATTTAAGAATTCCACACTCATTTCACAACACACCTTCAATTAACGAAATTCAGAAACTACCCTTTCACGCTAAGATCAATTTCGGGAGTTCTACTCAACAAAATTCAATTCCGTAAAGTCGTACGGGTTTCTTAATGTCTTAGCTATCTACTTATGTGATAAAAATCATAATTAAATCATCCAATTGTTACCATATTTCCCTAGACCGTACTGACTCCAAATTCGTCCAAATCTGGACTAGGTTGGGAAATTCCAAATTACTATGAAAAAGTTATATGGGCCAAAAAATTTCCCGTTGGCTTTTCTATAATGATGGGAACAAGTCGTTACAATAGATACCAATTTACCCATCATTCATCCCTGTCACGACCCGGGAGCACCCCCTAGTCGTAACCGGCGTACTCGACCTTGAAGAGGTCTAATACAAGCCTCTTAGCATTCATTCATCGCATAGACACCAAAACCATAAGGAATTAAAACTTTCTTCACACATGAAGATACTTTCAATAAATAGCAAGCGGAAGACTTTCTAGACTTTATACAATATGTCTCAAAACCATCTAATACCTGAATACAACATTGGGACTAAGCCCACTCAAAACTTAAGCAAATACTAGAGAGACATAAAAAAAGGAACATGTTGGTTATTGCCCTCGAATCTATGAGGACTCACCAAGTCTTCATCTTCAACTCTTAAAAACCTAACAAGTAGCCATGACATATCACCATCTCCAAATCCCTACACTTTAGTAAAAAAGTGAAAGAAAGGGGTTAGCACAATTAAGTACTAAGTATGGAGACCATGCAAGAAAATATACACAACGGACATTTACAAGAAATGTATGCTTTCATATCCTTTGATAAAACTTTTCCGTTACAAGTATAAGAGACATAATACAAGTCAACATTAACATATAAGACCATAGCCAACCATACATATACTTAACATAAATCCATATACAACCCATGCTTAACTTTAGAAGGACACATGTCATTTTATCACCATAGGACCTCTACCTAATATAACCTTAAGACACACTTGAGTGAGACAAGAAGTGACCGCCCACATGATCTTCTTCAAGCACACTTAAGTGTTCCCCAAGATTACCTTAGATAAGGACTTTATAGGCAACGTGCATAATCATACCCGATAGATAGCATATTAATGAGATGATATGTATAATGATGCTTACATAAAATAAATCATATTTAGTAGGGCGTAGTACATGTGTGGTGAGTGACCATCAATATAGTATTTCCATGGCCTACCACCCCCTTGGAGAGGCGAAAGAGGTACAAACCCCTCAATGTGGTTACCCGGGCCTACCACCCCCGAGCTAGGGCCAAGGTACAAACCCCTTGATATGGTTATACGGGCCTACTACCCCCCGTACTAGGCAACCAAGGTACCAACCCCTCAATATGGTTATACGGGCCTACTACCCCCCGTACTAGGCAACCAATTCCAAAATCCATATAAATCAGCCCACCAACAACATACATAGATATCAACCTTCATAATTTGATCATGGAAGCATGAAAACCATAAACATCACATAATAATTCCATTTCATGATAATATGCAAAATAGACCATAATATGATGTGTAGTAGTAATTCCATAATTCAAGAGTTCATAAATAATCATAAGGACCCATAAACTTGAAGTAGAAATAGAGGATAAATGGTTGGACTTGTGGAAAGGAAAGTTTCCACAATCAAACCCACATACCTCAACTTGTTCACGAGTATATCAACCTTAGAAATACAATTACATAACTTATTTAACTTCTATTAGCTCAGTAATGATGACGTAAAATAGGATCATCATCATAAGTAAGCCTAGCATGTACAAATACAACTATGCTCCCAAAACAGGGAATCTGGCCAGCCTAGTACCTCATGTTGCATCTTAGATTTGAAAAGGAAAATGGCAGAACTAGACTTTATAACCTTCATGAAAGATGTAGATACATCTCTTAGGGTTGCAAAAAAACAAGGATCACCGCAAAATATATTTTGTACAAAAAGATATAGTCAAGACACTAGCCACTGGTCATGCAGGATTTCAATTCTCGGAATCTGGGCAGAACTTGCCCTATGTTGCGTCCCATATTTTGTATCCATAACAGTTAAATTAGAATTTTACATAAACATAAAATTTGTAGGTATACGAGTTAGCTTTCCAAATCATATTTATTCACTGCAAACTAAGTTCTAGAGCAAGAGATATGCCTAAAATACCAAACACTATCCAGCTCAAAAACAGGTTTCGTCACTTACATCCGAAAGGAATGCCATATCCTATCGATTCATATTCAACAAAGCTTCTAATGTATCAAGAAGAGGCACCTAAGTCTACCAAGTCAAGACACACATCACATTATAAAGTTCCTTCACATTCCATCATCATCACATATGAACAATAATAGAGGACACACTTTCAATCACAATACAATAACACTTTAAACAAGATCACCTTGAGATCACATGAACACCTTTATATTCACAACATGATTGCCTTTACTTCATTTGATTCTCATTCAAGTCCTTCACATCCCATTCATATAAATGATATCATGTCAACACTTCAATTCCTCATATAATGCCTCCAAGGTCATAAACACAATACATTCAATAAGTAAACACCTCCACCATAAGTGGATCACACATCAATCTATCACAATTCTATATCAATTCTACCTTAACAATGAAGTTAGGTCCACTTACCCTTTTTCCCAAGCCACAATCACCATTCCTCAACTCTCCAACAATTCACAATAGATAAGCATAGATAATAATAGAAGTCAACTATTCAACTCAATCCAAGCATACTTCCATCATCATTCAATCATAAATAATAAACCCACTTCATAAGCCAACTTTAGGAAACTTGCCAAGACATGGGTTCATGGAAATTTCTTTCTTAAAACCATCAATAGACACCATTAATAACGTAAATCATCAAAAAAAAAATCATTTAATGCAAGAACCCATGCTTAGAATCGAAATTAGGGTTTTTGTGTTTTTGGAAGAACTTTGAATCATTTGAATTGAGCTCTTTGAAAGGAAGAATAATCAAGGATAAAGAATCCCCATACCTCTAAGTTGAAAACCCACGAGAATTGAAGAAGAAGGAACTCAAAATCTTCAATCCTAGCTCCAACTTCTTCTTCTTCTTCTTCCCCTCTTCTTCTCTTCTTCACTCAAGGACCCTAACTCTTACTCTTTTAAAATGGAACAAAAATGATCCACAATCAGCCTAACACAATAATATAACCTCAAAAGAAAAGATTTGTGAAAAGACCAAAATGCCCTTAAATTTCCGGACGGACTCCTTTCTCACTGCCCAACTTTCAAAGGGCATAACTCGCTCATACGAACTCGGAATCGAGCAAACTCGGTGGCGTTGGAAAGATCGTTCCAAGGGCTTTCCAAACATAACTGGAACTACTCCTGGATCATCCTGAGCTAGGAGTTATAACTGCTCAAAGTTGGCCAAAAACTCACTGATTTCCCACACTTAACCAAATTTCCAGGTTCTCAACTTTTTCCAAAAGTGACTACTTCCAATTTCAAGCTACTTCATATTCATTTTAAATTGTCGGATGTAACACAATTAAAATGAAATTACATAAAAACCCCTCATAGAACCTCATTATAAAGTCAACACAAAGTCATAAGCTCTTGCTTAACCTATCATTTTCCGAGTCGTTACAATCCCCGAGTGACAAACTTAGGAAAAATAGGGTAAGGAAGGAATGGGCTAGTACCTGAATCGATGAACAATTGGGAATACTTGTCTCGCATGTCCTTCTCGGTTTCCTAAGTAGATTCCTCAACTGGATGATGCTTCCATTGAACTTTCACGGACTTAATCTCCTTGTTCCTTAGCTTCCGAACATCACAATCAAGAATTGTAATCGGTTCCTCCTCATACTGAAGGTCTTTGTCTAACACAACTTAGTCCAATTTTCTGATGTAATCCCTGTCACCATGATATCTCTTCAACATGGACACATGATATAATACCGGATGAACTCCAAATAGATTAGGAGGTAAAGCCAATCTATAAGCAACTATCCCTACACATTCAAGAACCTCATAGGGACCAATGTATCGCGGACTTAGCTTGCCCTTCTTGCCAAATCTCATCACCCATTTCATGGGTGATACCTTAAGAAGAACATTCTCACCAGTCTGAAATGCCATATCTCTTACCTTATGGTCTGCATACTTTTTCTGTCTACTCTGGGCTGCTAAAAGCTTAGCTTGAATACTCTTCACCTTATCTTGATCATCCCTTACTAAATCAACCCCCAAAGGTTTCACATCTCAGGGTGAGCTTCGTCTTTCAGGGTACCATAGATTTTTCTACTCGTATGTATCAAATACATGTATTAGCATGTATCTAGCATTTCTCCTCTCTCTTTTTCACAATTTCACGCTTCTTGCTCCTTTCTCAAGCTATTATTATGAATCATAATTAGAAAAATTATAACTGTTAATGATAATTATGATTCAAATTATATCTATTTATGAAAAATCCTCATTTTTTTACTGTCACACTTCCATTTACTAGCGAAAGAGAAAAAATAATATTATACTATGGTACACTTTGTCTGCTATGAAACTGTTAAAAATAAATAAATCATATTTACATATTCTATTATGTTTCTTCATCAAGTGTCTTGGAACATAACACCAATTCAGTAGTGGAACTGTCAATAAGCCATGGTCAATCTTATTGGAATTGATCAAGGAAAAAAAGTTTTCAAACTTTAGAACATTGCTATACACATCATTTTTTAAAGACATGATTTGTATTCGACTGTAGATATTGCTGGTACAATGCTGCCATCCTGCTATAAGCATTCATCGTCATAGGCTGCAAAAATTTTCCAAATTTGAAACTTGTTAAAATCCTCCTTAAACAGAAAACTATTTTTTTTTAAATCGTAATAATCCAACCAGTATACATATAGTCAAATCTTTCTATAATAATATTTCATTAATTATAACGTCATGTTTTATCAGAAACAGTTTTCCATATTGTTATGTTACTCTTGTAATGTACATGCTCTTTAACAATATTTTATTATAGTAGTAAAAAAATATTATGCTTTTGACAAACAGTAATATCATGCCCTCCTCATGATAACGTAAGAGAATCAAGATGTACATACCTCAAAATCACGAGTTCAGCTGTTGTTAAGTTTTAAAGGTGTGAATATGAAATGAAGGAGACATATTGGGTTCTATGGACTCGAATAGTTCTTTTCTTTTCATTCAGGAGATAACATCTCTAACATTTAACAGATGTAATAGTTATAAGATGAGCTATTTTTGTTATTGTACCTGTGATAATTGGCCTGATGCGATGAAGGAAGCTAAAGGATCAGCTCCAGGGGAGGGAATAGGAGGCATATTGAAATTAGAGGGTGCGGTGGCATGGAGAATCGAAGGCATTGTTGTTATGTTGGGGCTGCTAAGGGCATTGACATCTATGGGTCTAGCCATTCCCATCATTGACATTTGAAACTGTTGTTGTTGTTGTTGGAATGCCAAATTTGGTAACATCATAGCGGGTGGATGCATGTTAACATGAATCATCATTCTCATGGCTTTAACTTGAGCTTGTAGTTGCTTCAAATATTCTATCACCTCATCTAGCATTGATGCCTTATCAGTCTGCTTAAACAATAAGATAAAACATAGTAGGTTGAATAATACTATGTATTAAACCCTCACTAAGGTGATTGATAATTCAGGCAGTCAATCAAAAGCGGAATCTCCATATGTTAATTTATTTCACCCTAGAGGGCTATTTGTCTAAAAGGAGTCGAGAATTAATTTCGTCTTCTTCTCTCTTCTATCTGACATGTCACAATATGTAATAACTAACATTTAAATAGTTGGATATTTATCTAAAAGGAGTCAAGAACTAATTTCGTCGTCTTCTCTCTTCAACCCGACATGTCACACTACGTAATAATTGATACTTAAATAGTTAGTTATTTGTCTGAAAGGAGTCAAGAACTAATTTTGCTTTCTTCTCTCTTCAACCCGACATGTCACACTACGTAATAATTGATACTTAAGTAGTTGGTGATTTGTCTGAAAGGAGTCAAGAACTAATTTCGCCTTCTTCTCTCTTCAGCCCGACATGTCACGATACGTAATAATTGATACTTAAATAGTTGGTTATTTGTATGAAAGGAGTCAAGAACTAATTTCGCCTTCTTCTCTCTTCAACCCGACATGTCAAAGTACCTTATAATTGATACTTAAATAGTTGGTTATTTGTCTGAAAGGAGTCAAGAACTAATTTCGTCTTCTTCTCTCTTCAACCCGACATGTCACACTACATAATAATTGATACTTAAATAGTTGGTTATTTGTCTGAAAGGAGTCAAGAACTAATTTCGCCTTCTTCTCTCTTCAACCCGACATGTCACACTACGTAATGATTGATACTTAAATAGTTAGTTATTTGTATGAAAGGAGTCAAGAACTAATCTCGTTTTCTTCTCTCTTCGATCTGACATGTCATGTAATAATTGATACTTGAATAAAAAGCTAATGATTGAAAAAGGAAAAATATGAGACTGCAGAAACAAGTTTACTATAATTTCTATACGAGGATTTTGCATTTTTTTTATGTCTTTCACTCGCAAGCTTTAGTAAAATTATTAATTATAATATTTTATTTAAAATAATAATTTAATTTTAAAATACTTATTTTATTCTTCATAAAATAATTAATAGTCACACAAAAATAATATATATGACTTATTTTGAACCATAAATTTTAAATATGTTTCTTTCTTAAACTCTATGTAAAATCAAACTATGTCACATAAATTTAAAACGGAGGGAGTAATTATTTGAAATAGTGGTTGAGAAGTGAACTGAAGTGCAGAGTATTTTTCATGCAAAGACAAAATTGATGCAACATAGATAAGTATATTCTTGAAACATAAAGTTCCAAACAACTGTAAAACACAGAGAAAAAACTATAAAATTAATTTATTGATAGAAAAAATTATTATTTTTTTAATTTCATTACCTTACTCGATGTTGGAACTAACTTCTGCAATGTCTTCATCCTTTGGTTTATCTTGTCTCTTCTTTTCTAGTAATAATTAAAAAACAATAGTCAATTAAAAAATTCAAATTAGTTTTGTTGTTATTATTATATATATGATGTCAGGCCAGAAGACATTTTTTACATCATTATAATTAATTGAAAACAGTTATTTTTTATGTTCTAATTTATGTGACACATTTCATTTTTTGAGAATCAAACAGTTTAAGTTTAAATGAATAATTTGCACAATGAAATCTTCAATTTTTTTACAAATGAAATTTATATATTTATAAACTACATAAAAAAAATAGACAATTCAAAAAGTTTAAAAATATATAAAAAATTTACCATTAAAAATAATTTTATTTAACTCTTAAAATTAAAGATGTGTCACATAAATTGAAAGAAATAAAGTATTTTCGAGAAACATGAGAGTGACATCTTACTCGTTCAGACTGGTTGTGAGTAGCAGCAGCTCTGCTCCTTTTTGTTGAAAATGAAGAAATTTTGGATCCTTGTATCTCATCCTCATCCTCATTATCTTTTGACTCCTTGTGTGAGTTGACACTAAAGTTTAATACACTATCCAACAATTTGACATATCTATCTTAAAATTTTTTAGTAATATCACTTCACTAAAGAAAAGGAATAACTACTTAAAAAGTAGTAATTATTCTGTTCTCACACAAACAATGATATCACTTATTTTAAATTGCTATAAATTTCAAAGTTCTCTCTTTCTTTTTTATTTTATGTCAAGTCAAACTAATGGATATTCTCTCTGTGCACTTGTAGTTTTTATGAGTTTCTTTTTAGAGTTAAACGATAAAAACTTTAACTAAGAGCAGTGCGATTTTCCCTTTTACTTGGTCTGAAAAAAATTGAATTAGGAGTGGACTTCGAATAACAAACGGTTATACCAAAACAATAACTTGAAACTATGGTAGTGAAATAATAACATGAAACTTAGGTAGTGTTTGGCTGAAAATATTGTCTTTTCATGCTTGGTTGGTCAAAAATATTTTACAATATTTAAAAAAAAATAAAGACGCTTAAAAAAAGGAAAAATCACATTACTAATAGAATAACAATTAAGTTCTATAAGGAAAAATCACATTACTAAATAAACTTATGTTGTGTTGCATGGAATCATAGGAAGTATACTGTATCTATGCATGAAAGGAAATCATATACTTACTTGAGCTCTGCTATGAGAGATGAAATGATGATTATTCACTGTCTTATTTTTACTATGCTTAAAGGTGTTCTCAGGTGACCCCGTAGATATTGTGGTAAGTACTGTTTCCGCACCCAAACTTCTCTCTCCCGTTTCAATAGTGTCTCCCCGGCTCACGGTCTGGTCAGCCATATTGTTATGTCGTCCCTCGTATACCATTGATTTGATCAAGTTCTTAACTTCTTCATTCCCGAAAGACTCGGTGACCCCAAAGTCTTTCGATATCTTCTCAAAGCTAGATCCTATTCCCACACGTGCCATCTCCGCATCACCACTGCATGATGCAACACGTGTGGAGCAGTCAACTAAACACTTGCTGGTCATCCCCATCCCGGACACGTGCGTGGACGGGGCCACTTGTTGATTATAGTTTGGGGTGTTAGTGGAACTTGTTGGAACTAAGGCATCTACGGCCATAGTATCTATGACCGTAATAGTCTGAGTTTCAGGAAGACAATCATCGAACCAACTCACGAAATCATCTCCTCTATCTCCACCCCCGTCCACGGGGGAGTTGTGGTGATGAGGGATGCCAGTAGTAGCTTGGTTCACTATGGATTCAAGTGTGCCACCTGCAGCAGCATGTGGCTTACTCTCCCATGTGTATTTTGTTGGAGAAGGAGTCGATAAAGGCTTATTAGGCACGCGTGGAGGACCTAAGCCATGCATCACTACCTGTCCGTTTTCCCATGTTAGCTCTGCTACTTCATAATCCATCCTTCATAACAATAAAAATAAAAAAAAATATTAATTAAACCCTAGAATTTATGCTAAATAAAAATCAATAAACGAGTAAGAATCGACAAGAGAGGTTACTCAGATGCTAAGCACGCTCATCACCTCAAAATCATGAAGTTAGAATTTCAACTATCTTCTGAATTTTACAATTATGATTTTAAGTGATAGTAACTATTCAAATTTTTTACTTATACTTATTTAATGAATTTATCAACATAAATATACTATTTGAGAAAATTCTACTGGATTTGACTGAACCCTCATGCAGGCTACTAGCTTTGTCGTTGCATCACCTCCAAACCTCTAAAATTATGAATTTGAGTCACCTAGAGAATCGAAAAGGTGAAAACCCTAATGGAAGGATAAAAAGAGAGAGAGAGAGAGGAAGAGAAAAATACTCTGGGGCATCAGTTACAAAGGAATTATTGGAATTAGAGTGAGAGCTAAGAACAAGGTTTAGATGAGACGGGGAGTCGTCCAGTCGCCAGCTTGATACACACTGGGTCATATCTTGAAAGCTAAACAAGAGGGCGCGCGTTACGTTCTTGATAATCTTGAGGAGTTTATTTTTTCCAATTTAGAAAAGAACAACTTACTTTTAATTTTTTTCATAGTAGAAGCAACCAAGGAAAATGGAAATGCTTATAGATATAGATAAAGAATAGACGTAACTTTCGACGTGTGATGTATAAACATGTGGTGCTGATGCGTTTTGAAAGAATTTAGAGTCACATGCCCAGGCTGAACTAACATATCACTCCTTCCGGTTTCAATTTATTTGACACAGTTTATTTGAGTTGATGTTTACCAAATTAACTTTAGAGTCTGTTTGACATTGATACTCAAAATTGCTTATTGTTAAAAGCACTTTTTTAAAATAGCTATTTAGAAAAATGTTTTTTTTAAAAAACAATTTGTGTTTGGCTAATTAATTTGAAAAGCGTTTTTTATAAGCAAATTGTGTTTGAATAATTTTTTAAAAAAAAAAAGTATTTTTGAGAGTCAAATTACAAAAAGTAACAAGTATTAATGTACTTTTAATATTAAGCTTATTTTATAAGGAGAAACTATTTTACATGTCTATTATAAAAGTTTTAATCAAATTTTTATTTTTATTAAATTAAAATTTATATATTCAAATTTTCAATCAATATTACAAATTTCTTTGGGAGGCGGAAATCTTCAATTCTTATTTTCTTTCTTTTTTCTAATCTTGCAAAAATATTGTTGCTACCTTTTTTTCTACTTCTAAAATAATAGGTAAAATAATATATAATTTATAATATATAAAATATAAAATAATATATAAACGTAATATAAAATAAACAATGTATTATTTAAAAATAAAAAATAAAATTCTTAGAAGAAACTTAACTAAACTTATGAGATATGTTAATTAATTAATAAGTGATATACTGATAAATATGTATGTAAAGGGATATTTTAGTCTTGAAAAAAATAATTTTCTGCTTCTGGTTTTTTAAGAAGCAGAAATTTTTAGCGTCTTCCCAATAACAAAAAAACTGATTTTGCTTCCATTTAAAAGTAGTTTTACTGAATTGCTAAACGCTAAATTTTTCTTTAAAAAATATTGTTTTTTCTCAAAATAAGTGTTTCTAGCCTTACAACAACAATGTCAAACATGCTCTTAGTAAAGTTATTTTAATGCTTATATTAGTTGAATTTTCTTTATATAAAGTGTTAAATGGAACTTAATAATGATAAAAGGGATGATGCCATTAATTTGTTGTCAAATAAGAAAACATAATATTCTTTTCGGGACAAATTAAAAAGAAAGAGTCTTACATAAATTGGGACAGAAAAACTACTATGTTAGATTTGTTGGTACCCATGTGTTAGAATGTTAGATTTGTTGGTACCCATGTGTTAGAGGTGGAAAATGAACAGGTTGAATCAAATTTAGGCAAATTTACATGAGTTGAATATATTAATGAATAGACGGATTATTGTCCGTACAAAAGTTATTTGAGATGAAATAGATTTTAAAACGGATTTAAAATTTTTTAAAAAAAATATGTTACATAAATGAATACAAAAGAAAGTATACTATGTTTTTGTTTAACATATTTAAATGAAATCGATAAGTTTTATATACTAATATACACATAATTCTTTTTACCTATATATATTTAAATATTACTTTTTTCATGAAGGTATTCAATTGAAGCTTCTTTATAAGTATAGTTACAGACATACCAAAATATGGTGATTTAGAAGACTATTGAAAAGATATTTTTTTGTGATACTTTTTCACAAGATTGAAAAATGAGAATGTTAATCATTAATTTGGTTGGTTATTTGAATTTCGCTTTATTAATGAGAGTTTAATTTTTCAACTTGTAATTTCTTCTTCATTTTCTCTTTTTTAACCCAATTTTTTTTTCATTTAAAAAAGAGATTGAGAAATATAAATTCCAAATAAAAGGATATCCATTTGATTCCTTCACTGAAAAGTGTCTAATTTATTTAAAATGGTGATCTCTTCAATATATGAATTTTAGTTAGTTGAATAATTATGTTAAAAAAAGATGTAGTTGGCAGAATATTCTCTTAAATTTTCTACTTCTTTTTCATGTCTGATAAGGAATAGTTAAAGCATTTACATCTGGATTTTTTCTTTAAAAAACGATTGGCTTAAAATTTTTACCAACAAGCATTTTGGTGTCTTCTTATAGAGGAACTCTCCCCTTAGGATTTCAAACATTTTGTGTCATTGGTAAAAAAATTATCATTAGCCAAAGTTTTACACCATAGTTCATTTCTTTATTCATAATTTTATATTATTATGAATACATCCAAAATATACGCTCTACAAATTTAAAATGAAAACAATGACGTCTGAATAAAATTATTGGTCTAAAATCAAATTATACTAAGAGACTTTAAATATATACACAAAAAATAATATTAATTTAGGGTTCTCTTTTTATTCTTGCATACTATTTGTTTTTCGTGTAATATTCTTAAAAGACATTAAGTGGTTAACTTTACATAGTAATATTATTATTTATAAAAGTAAGAATTAATTCTAGCCAATAGAATATTAGTTATTTGTTTGCATTATATACCTTGGATGTTATTGTAAAAATTTTATTTGTGTTATTTTATTCAAAGTTCTAAAATATTTCTGATAGTCGTTAGTTCATCTTTCTTTCTATTTAATTTAAATTTTGTATCTTTCTTTTTGTATAATGTTCAGTATTTTTTTGAGTGAAATTAAAATCATAAAATTCACATTTAAAATTGTTTGGGGCTTAAAGCAAATGCTTTACTAACCTCACCCTTGAGTCACCATTTTAACACGTATTTCTTAAATATATTTTTTTTGTCTCAATTTATGTGATAACACATATTTCTTAAATTATTAGTACTCTCTTTATCTCAATTTATGTGACATTTTTATATTTTAATAGATTTAAACTATGTAAAACTTTATCAATATTTTAAAGTATATATAAATCATATTTATATGAGAAAAAATGTCACTTATAGTACTTTGTTGTCATGCCCAGAAATGGTTGTGATGACACTTGTCTATTCTCACCAAGACAAGTCAGCCTCAACCCAATAAAATGAAAGAAATGCGGAAATATAAAGCAAGAACAAGATAAAGAGAAAAACTTATTCTTTCTATTAAAACCCCCAAAATCTGGTTATCACGTGTACACCACTAATACTTAAAGTGCGAAATTGAAATAATTACAAGTGTCATCCTTTGTTTTTCAAATAGGTCAAAGCATAAAGAAAAGAAAAAGAGGGTCTATCGGGATGTCAAGCAACTACCTCTCCAGTCCTTCAACAAGCCTCGAAAAGTGAGAATAAGAGCAATCACGCTAGATCGGACTCGAAACCTACACAAGTGTAGAAGCAAGGACTGAGTACCAACCACATGGTAGCCAACAAGCAACCTAATAAAAAAGACATCTAGCTAGAAATAGAATACCCTTACACACCAACCAAACCTCCTCATACTACAACATGCATAGAATTCAGCCAAACATAACAGTTTTACAATACATGGCTCATAATGCTCAATATTCACAGTTCAATTATCACAATTCAACAACCAAACAAATCAAGTAAATCCATCTCAATGTCAAGTAGATCAATCACATGAAACAAGTACATCAATCACAAATTGCAAGTAAGTCACACATAAGCATAGAAATGCATCAAATCGCAATAATTAATCTCTCGCCAGAATCATTTCACATCAGCTTTATATCAATTCACTAGCCGGAAATGACCTCGACATAATAATAATAAATCGCAATAATCAATCTATCGCCGGAACCATTTTCCATCGGTTTTATATCAATTCACTAACCGAAATGACCTCGGCATAATAACAATTATCGGTAAAGACATTAGCATCATAACATTCATCGGCAAAGACCTCGGCATCATAGCAATCGTCGGCAAAGACCTCGACATCATAATACTTGCCAGCAAAGACCTCGACATCATAACACTCGCCTACAAAGACTCCGGATCATAACACTCACCGGCAAAGACCTCAACATCATAACACTTGCCGACGATTCAACATTGTCAAAAATTATTTTACTGTCCATTGTCATGAACAGTAACCGGGATAAAGACATTAAGACTTTTTAATGGTTTCTAAGTTTGATATATGGTATATCAAATAGTGTATCTACAGGATAATACATTTAGCAACCACCTATGTAAGTGTGAAGTGTAAGTCACTTCAAGGAGAATTCGATAAGTCCAGTTCTTTAAGCACTTATTAACCAAGACGTGTTCATGGATGAAACGAACAAAATAATGAGAACCAAAAATAGTTCAAGGGTTGACTGTGTGATTTATATTGTCTAGGTATACACCAAAGCTCAACGGTTCAAAGATATTAAATCTATCGATTGACCGAGTATATCCGATATATGTTCAATACGGAGAGTTCAAAGGAAAATCCTACTTATCCAAATGTAATTAATCCTTAGGACACACGAGTTTTTCATGCATATGTTTTAACAATAGTCATTCCCCATTCATGTGGGGGATTGTTGGGTTTAAGCAAGCTGTGAATGGGAAATAAAGATGAATGAGAAATTGGGAAATGTGGGGGAACCAATATAGAGGGAAAATGAAAAATCATTTCAAATGAAAAGTCATTTCTCCCATATTGGTAGAAGAAAGGAAAAGGGTTTTCCTATAACTCTTAAAGGGTTAAGTAGAAGGTGCCCTCTCGCGCCGTCATAGTCGCTCGTTCGGCTTCGGCTTTGGCAAATGATTGATTGATAATTTTTTAGGCAAAATTTATTTAATTAATCTTATTAATTAATTTATTTTTTATTAAAATTAATTTAGAATGTTAGTTAACTAATTAACGAAATTAATTTCGAGTAATAGAATTGTTTAAACATTTGCGTAACGGTAAAGCCGCTCAGAAGGGACATGTTCCTTCCGAACAGAGACTTCTTTTTCCAAAAGACACAAATATTCTGAAAAGACATGTCTAAACAAGTGTGTTCAAACTCTTGTCTGAGTAGGTGTGTTCACTTGTTGTAGTTCGCTATAAATAGAGAGACTTCTCTAATTTTTCAAACACGGAAAATTTTCTCTCTTCTGCATACATTTTCTTACAAATAAAATTATTGATCGACTGAGTCTATGTGTGTGTCATGCCTCAAGCCTACACCCTGGACGAGACTGACACTCGAGAACCATTAATGGCCCCAAGCGAGCCTTTGGCCTGGCTTAACTCTTAGCAGAAGACTTACTCATGATAAAATACTTTAAAAAGTAAACTAAACTGCTCAATAGATAACTTAGAATGTATTAAATAACATTCAACTTAGCTAAAGTGGCAACTCAAGATTCAACATAAGCCAATAACAAGATAGTGACAAATGAACTAACTAACTGTCTATGAAGACTCTAATAACTGAGATGGATTTCGGCACAAGACCCACGACATCCTAATGAACTAAAATACTAAAAAGCAATAAAAGGGGATCCTTTGGAAGCAAGGAGGATCACCAACAAACTCTGAAGCTCAACTAGAATCAACGATGCATTGGATGATGATTCTGATTACCTGTATCTGCATCATAACAACGATGTAGGCCAAATGTCATCAGTACATTGAATGTACGAGAATGCGAGGGGAATTCTAAAACAATACATAAGCTTGAAAAGGGAACTAAAAGAACAAACTTGGTCTCAACTCAACTCAACTGAACTGAACTCATTTCAATATAAAGCAGTAATATAAATGCAATATAAAGAAAAGCTTTTAAAACATAAATGACAATTCTGTGTATTTAGAAATACAATAGTAAATTTGTATGTATGCAAAGATACAATATAAACTCTGGATGTATATAAAAATACAAGTAACTCTGTGTATATAATAATACAAAATACTTATGTGGGAGTTTCTCTAAACGACAACCATCACTTAAGAGCTATGTGATCATACATCATTTTGCTTCATGCTTGCCAGGGCTGTCCTATACCTTGACGAGGGTATAGAACCTGACTACTACGTGGATCCACTAGTCTATGCTAAAAAGCACTAAGGAATCATCTAAAAAGTATGACCATTTTCTACCCATGATGGCTACATGGTTTATGGGGCTGGGAGTTATATGAACTCTCCCCTATATCAGTGCTCAATACTACTCCCAAAATATAGTACTAGCTCTTATGTTTAAAAACATAGCTCTGTAGTTTGAGAGAATTACTCAAAACTAGCCCAAAGGCTCTCTTGGAAATTCGTGTTTCCTCTCTTGCTTAATTGTGAAAACATTTACTCTTTACTGAAAACTAGCTCAAAGGCTCTTTTGGAAATCTCAATTTCCTTTCTTGTTTAAATGTGAAAACATTTTACTCTTTGGGAATACATAGTCCCGATATACTCTTTTGTAGAAATAAACTTCAATTTTTACTCTTTACTCAACACAAAACTCATGTCTTAAAACAAAATTAAAACATTTGTAAAAGACTTTTGGAAGACTCTATGAACTTCTCTTGACTTGGCTCTTAACTTTCCTTGAATTTGAATTGATGGATTCAAGGATTGTGATAGGAAAGATCTCATGATGTTTAGGAGTGTTTTTAGATAGTTAAACATGAGAAACGATCAAGAAATCACTTTCTGGAAATAAGTCTGCGACGCGGAGATGCATTTAAATATTTGGTCGTGAAATAAATTTTGAGGTAGAAGGGTCCGTGACCTCTCCGCGACGTGGAGAGAATTTTTCCAATCCTGAGGAACAGGTCCGTGACGCGGACTTGGTACCCAGATTTTCCCTACTAGTTCCTTCTTTGTTTTCTACCCCAATTCGCCTAAATTCGATTCTTTTTCCCAATTCCTCTTTAGATTCAGATACCCAGTATATGTACACAAGAATCTAACTCAAACAACTCAAGGAAACAACACTATAACCTCAAGAAACTCCTCAATCTCAACCCAAATTCAAGAACGAAAGCAATTCAAGAACATTCAAACTTCCATATTTTTTAGGACGACTTCATGCTGAAATAAATATGTTTGGCACGTGGGTGAACGAACCCAATGTTATGAAAGTCTCTCATACCTCGTAGAATTGAATCCTTGGCGAAATCCACAACCAAAATCGCAAGAACTTGACGAATCTTGAACTTTTCTTCTCCTTTCTCCTCTTGAGTTCTTTCTCCAAAAACCTTAGCATGAAATCTTTGAGTGCGTAAACTAACCCAATTCAGTTTAGACCCCTAAGTAATTACCAACAACGAAATAAAATAATTGGGTAGTGAAAAGACCGTAGAACCCTTCAAAATTCCGGTTTTGACTTTCGTTATCTAAACAGCCCAACTTCAAATGGTCATATCTCCCTCATACAAACTCGAAACTGAGCAAACTTGGTGGCGTTGGAAATATAATTCAAAGATATTTCCTACGGTATCTTGTAGAACACCTAACTCATCCTGAGCTAGGATTTATGTTCATTTGAAGTTGACCCAAAACTCATACTTAACTTTGTCCAACATTCCAAATTTGATTATTTCCGAAAATGGTTTCTTTCTAATTCCAAGTCTTTCTAGTAGCAGGGTGTTACAATATCTTCACCTTGTGAGTTCCTCTTAATGGTTTCGGTATGTGCTTTATGCTTTATTAGATTTCAGTATTACTTGTCTTTTGTGACTTCATATGCTAGACCTTGATGTTGCGTTAGTATGAATGGGCTTCATTGTTGTTTTATAATAATGATGGTAGAACCCTACTTGACCATTTTGAGTTTTGGGTAGGTTGGACGGTTTGATGAAAAGGGTGTTTGAGAAATGCCTATATGTGTTGAGTGATTAGACTTCTCTAAAAAGGGTAGGAGTGTAATTCACCATGGTCTAGAATCACCTTGTGTGATGGAGGCGAAGGATAGTGATAACTTGGGCCGACCTTAGAGTTTAAAAAAGAAGAAGATGGTGTGCTTAGAAAGCAAGATTTGATTGAGAGTTCTGATATCCTCATCTATTTCTTCTAATCCTATTCTAGCTTGAGACCAAAAGTTCCTTGTGACTTGTTTCAATTTGGAGTCATGTGTGATTTATGTGTTTTCATGATCTCCTTATGTTTTGCATATTTTTGAGAGAATTCATGTTTAGTATGAAATGAGTTTTCATGATTTAAATGTTCCTCATGTTGATTGTGCATTTTAGTATGATGATGGCATATTTGACTTCATGAGATGATTTGACGAACATGCTTTGTTATGTTTTTGATGAAATGGCCTATTGGCTCCATATGTTGTGTTGAACTTGCTTTTAGTTGGAAAAGATAGTTCCTCATATGATTATGTGAGGGATGATGTTTAGAAGAGTCGGTATAGGATTACTCAAAGATGATGTTCAAATTGGCATATAGCATGGTTTCAATTAAAATGTCCCTTTTATCATATTTTAAAGGTTTTTATGCATGGCTTCCATACTTAGTGCATTTTTGTACTAACCCATATTTTTACATTTTTCTATAAGTGTAGGGTTCGGTTCTTAAGGCGATCTTCTATTGGTTCAAGCTTGGAATAGGTCATTCTCCGTGATAGTTGGTGAGTCCTCAAGATTCAAGGACGAGTATCTTTACTTAGTAGTTTCTTTTAGTATTTCATTTGAGAACTATTGTTAGGGTTGTGTCCCTATTTGAGACCTCGATTGTATTAGATGGCTAAATGAGTCAAAGTCTAGACTCCCATTCGGTTTTATGAAAGACTTCGATTGTAAATAAATTTTTTAATTCTGCATCATTCTATGAATTTTATATTTATGATATGCTAAGAGATTTTATGCTACCCCTTCGGGGTCAAGTACGTTGTGTTACGTCTAAAGGGTACCCCTGGGTCGTGACACTCTGTGTGTATGCAAAGATACAATATAAACTCTGGATGTATATAAAAATACAAATAACTCTATATATATATATATATATATATAATAATAATACAAAATACTTCTGTGGGAGTTTCTCTAACCGACAACCATCACTTAAGAGTTATGTGATGATACATCATTTTGCCTCACGCTGCCAGAGCCGTCCTATACCTTGCCGAGGGTATAGAACCTGACTACTAAGTGGATCCACTAGCCTATGCTAAAAAGCACTAAGGAATCATCTAAAAAGTATAACCATTTTCTACCCATGATGGCTACAGGTTTATGGGGCTGGGAGTTGTATGAACTCTCCCCCATATCAGTGCTCAATACTACTCCCAAAATATAATACTAGCTCTTATGTTTAGAAACATAACTCTGTGGTTTGAGATAATTACTAAAAACTAGCCCAAAGGCTCTCTTGGAAATCTGTGTTTCCTCTCTTGCTTAATTGTGAAAGCATTTACTCTTTACTGAAAACTAGCTCAAAGGCTCTTTTGGAAATCTCAGTTTCCTTTCTTGTTTAAATGTGAAAACATTTTACTCTTTGGGAATACATAGTCCCGATATACTCTTTTGTAGAAATAAACTTCAATCTTTACTCTTTACTCAACACAAAACTCATGTCTTAAAACAAAATTAAAACATTTGTAAAAGACTTTTGGAAGACTCTATGAACTTCTCTTGACTTGGCTCTTAACTTTCCTTGAATTTGAATTGATGGATTCAAGGATTGTGATAGGAAAGATCTCATGATGTTTAGGAGTGTTTTTAGATAGTTAAACATGAGAAACGATCAAGAAATCACTGTCTGGAAACAAGTCCGCGACGCGGAGATGCATTTAAATATTTGGTCGCGAAATAAATTTTGAGGCAGAAGGGTTTGTGACCTCTCCGCGACTCGGAGAGAGTTTTTCCAATCCTAAGGAACGTTGTGGACCTGGTACCCAGATTTGCCCGACGTGTTCCTTCTTTGTTTTCTAACCCTAATTCGCCTAAATTCTATTCTTTTTTTCAATTCCTCTTTAGATTCAGATACCCAAAATATGTACACAAGAATCTACCTCAAACAACTCAAGGAAACGACACTATAACCTCAAAAAACTCCTCAGTCTCAACTCAAATTCAAGAACGAAAGCAATTCAAGAACAAACATCAAGAACATTCAAACTTCCAATCTTTTTAGGACGACTTCACGCTGAAATAAACATGTTTGGAACATGGGTGAACGAACCCAATGTATGAAAGTCTCACATACCTCGTAGGATTGAATCCTTGGCGAAATCCGCAACCAAAATCGCAAGATCTTGACGAATCTTGAACTTTTCTTCTTCTTTCTCCTCTTGAGTTCTTTCTCCAAAAACCTTAGCGTGAAATATTTGAGTGCGTAAACTGACCCAATTCAATTTAGACCCCTAAGTAATTACCAAAAACGAAATATATTAATTGGGTAGTGAAAAGACCATAGTACCCTTCAAAAATCCGGTTTTGACTTTTCTTAGCTAAACAACCCAATTTCAAAATGGGCATATCTCCCTCATATGAACTCGAAACTGAGCAAACTCGGCGGCGTTGGAAATATAATTCAAAGATCTTTCCTACGGTATCTTGTAGAACACCTAACTTATCCTGACCTAGGAGTTATGGTCGTTTGAAGTTGACCCAAAACTCATACTTAACTTTGTCAAACTTTCCAAATTTGCTTATTTCCAAAAACGGTTTCTTTCTAATTCCAAGTCTTTCTAGTAGCGGGATATTACAGTGTGTGCTCTCGTTGCTGATCTTTTAGTTCGCTGAAATTATTGAAGTTTGAGGTACTGCTACTTCTGTAATAATTAATTTGTTTTATCTTGAGAGGAATTAATCTACAACCTCGGATACTTAAGGGGATTAAATTTCTTAAGGATACACAGTGGGTTCTGTGGACTCGAATTAATTATTTTGTGTCTGTCTATTTCATCTTTTATGTTTTTGTTTTACTAACATGAATACATGAATTAACATGTTCATTGACTTTGAAAAAACAAGATGAATGTTATTATGGAAACAAAATACCTAAAAATAATGTCAATAGAAAAACTCTATGAGATAAGGAAACTTTAATGCCCCAAGAATTCTCTCTGAAGAAGAGAAAAATAACCTGATCCTTAAAGCTACACAAGATGAAGACTTTTGTGATGAACACTAATAAGAAAAAAGAATTTCACCAAAAAAAAAAAATTGTTGCTATATATGGAGTGTTGTTGTTAAAAGTACTATTGACAACGATAAAAAGTTGTTGCACGTCTGCTATAAACTCCATTGCAAAAACTTTCGCGACAACAAATAATATTGTTGTCAAAACTTAATTTTAATACAACAATAAAATTATTATAATAAAATATATTTCATTGTAAAAAGTCATATAGTTGTGGCTTCTAAAAATATTTAGCAACAAAAGTAAGTATTGTCATAATTAAATTTATTTTTGCCAACAATGCTAAGGTGTTATTTATGTTTCTCACAACAAGTGTTATTTTGTCCATAAATTTTCAAAGAATATCAACAAAAATTATAAATTTTATATAAGTATAATTTTTGAATACATATAAACTAATAATATTATACTAGTATGAAAATCAATCCATAATGTTGCTTTAACAAATCAATTACGTTGAAATCAACGAAATTTCTAAAAGTATATTTCTATTACAAGAATATTAGTCCAATCACTATAGAAAATTTAATAAATAAATTTTGTTCTAACTTCATCCTTTGTATGTGCCATAATACATAGCCATCAATTTTACCCATATTCATCTAATGGGATCCTCTTCCTGATAAATATATTACTCTTTTCGTTTCATTTTATGTGACATCATTTGACTTGACATTATTTTTAAAAAAAAAAGACTTTTAAAATTTATGATATAAAATAATGCTTAGATTTTTCTGTAGCCGTAAATCATTTCATTAAAGGTAAAAGTGAAATTTTAAAGTTAAAATGTTTTAAATTATGCTAGGGTGACAATTTTTTTGAGATGGACTAAAAAGGAAAGGATGTCATATAAAATGGGATAGAAGGATTTTTTTCCCCGCTTTTTACACATATTATATTCCTGATAAAAATAATACTTTTAACAAAATAAATAAGTAGAAAATAATCTTTTTATCTTCTTAATCTCATTTTAACAATTAAAATAGACTAGCCCAATGTACCTTTTTAAGTGATAATTTTATTTTGTCAGAAATTCAGGCCAAAAGAGAGGTTAGTTGGGTATTTGCCCTGAGTTTGTTTATGACTCTATAAATTGAGATTCATTCTTTCTAACTTGGTATCATTCAAAATGTATTCTTAAGGTTTTTGAGAATTTTGTGCGGGAGGGGAGCAGTGAACATAAGTGATACATTAATATATGTCATATATAAAAAAGATCATAATAATTTCATCATTAACTAGATCAAAAAAATTATAATAAAATATAAAATGCTTTATCTCTTAATATTTTTCGAATTGAAGTAAGGTAAGCATTTTCTAATAAAAAATATTATTAGGAAAAAAATTGTTTTAAAAATAATAATAATAATAATATTACTAATAGTAATAATAATAATAGTTATAGTAATAGTAATAATAACTGATATTTCTATGATAGATAGTGGAGCTGATGTTAGTTGTACTCTGATACCAACGAAACCAGGATCTCAGAAGACCGGCGGTAATCCGCGCGGTCATCTTCAATCTAGCTTGTTAATATCCAAATTCAAGGAATAAATTCGAATGGCGTCTTATACCCGGTTAGAACTGCTAGACACATGGGCTCACTAACAATACGTATTTGAATCTCGACAGACCCTTTGCTTGGGTAAAAGGATTAGATCCTTCCATACAGTCATTAAACTATATAAAAAATTATATATATTTCGATTTGGATTTATTCCTTGAATTCGGATGTTAACAAGTTAGATTGAAGATGACCGCGCGGATTACCGCCCGTCCTCTGAGATCCTGATTTCGTTGGTATCAGAGCCTAGGAACTTTCATGGTAAATATGAGATTGATGTGAAGTATTTGGGCATAGATATATTCTCTTGATCATGGATCTAGGAGATACTAGTGCTAAAAGTACCCGACTGGAAGAGATAGATATACCTCAAAACATTGATTTGTTAAACAAATGGACTATTTCGAAAATTGATATAAAAACCATTTATGATTATGGTTTGTTTGATAAGATCTCTAATAAATAGTTAATAAAAACTACTGAGCAATCTCTAGCGTTAAATTCGACTGAACGGACTATTCGTTTGTTGAATAAACGCGATATTGATATTTATAAGAATCAATACAAGTTCTTGCATATTCGCATAGTTCAAATTGCTTTCAAACCCCTAACTCTTAAAGGGTTACCTGAGACATTTTTAGTTGCTCTTCGCGATGCGAGAAATTTGAATTTTAGACAATCTTTGATGGGTTAGATTGAATCCACGGTGGCGTATGGTCCAGTTTATTTTAATACTCAGCCATATTTGCAGTTATCTTTGACTGATTCTAATATATTAGATGTTTTAACTTTGAATTTTAAGACGCATGGTTATAGTTATGCACTTGGATCTGAATTAATTTGTTTATCTTATAGAATCTATTTCAAATTACTTGCTACTTTGAATCCTAGATGTAAATTATATGATACATCTGATCAAACTATTTTAGTGGAACTAATTTCGCCAAGTCTAAGGTCACCACTAGAAGACCCATAAAATGGGAAAAAATTAATTTTCCTACTACTTGGACTTTAGACTCTGTTATACCTCCAAAACAAATGACTGATGCTGTCACTAATTCTGAATATTCTCATATTACTCAAAATGCTGATGGAAAGATTTGTATTCAATTTGATGAAAAAAGTGTTCCTTATAATAGGCATTATTTCTCTTCTGATAGAAGATTACTTGTCATCCAACACATCTCGCCAATTGACCCTAGTTATGGTCCAGCTCGAAATCATACTGCTTCTTTACATACTTTACCTTCGGTCATATCTGCTGATAAAAATAAAATAAAAAGTAATCCTCGATTAAATGTTGTTCAAACAATTGATAAATCATCTGATATTTCTGATAAGGATATTCCTTCTGCATCCGAAATGGATTTCAATCTTAATGATACTTAATGATGAATGTACACCAAATCGATTTTAGTCTAGGTTCATTGGCAAGAAAGTATATTCAAAACGAATTTGCAAGTGATAAATGGAGCCAGTTTAAAACTTGGTTTTTTGACACTTATAGCACAGAAGATCTGCATAATATTTCACAAGAATTTTATGAAACTTATGCTTTGCATAATCATATTATGTTCTTCGTACCTTGGTTTATAACCACTTATTTACCTTTATTCATTAAAGTACTTGCACCGTCTTATAAAGATGAATCACATAATATTATTAAAGATATTTATCCACCTCAGGCACCTTTTATACTTCCTAATAATACAGGTATTACTTTCACTGCTTTCCAAAAATTCGTTGAAAATGATGTGGCTACAATAAGTATTAACGAGATTAATAATCTTATTTCTCAAAACAACTATTTAGGTCTTTATGTGAAAGTTCTGGGAGAACATATTAGTTCTCTTGATAAAAAAATTGGACGATCTGACAATTCTAATTGGTCAGATTAAAAATGATTTAAAACTTCCTGAGCAGGCTTCTTCGTCTAAACAACCTGATGTGCCTATTCAGAGACCTCCTGAGATTCAGGATTTTATCTTTAAATCACTCTTTGATCTTGAAAATCTTCTTGATAAAAAGTTTTCACAATTTGGGCAAAACCCATCAGTTTATCTGAAGATTTTGCAGATGAAATGGAAACCACCTTTGATTTTTAAAAATCAAGTTGAATTAGAAATTAATAAACTTCGTGGTTATCCCAAAAAGAATAGTGGTAATACTAAGTATGCTCATCAACCTAGTATGCAAACGTATTATTATCCCCTTCCAACTCCTCAAGACGTTCTGATAGAAGAACGTGATTGGAACCAAACTAATACTTCTTATAGCGGAAGTGAGATTTATGAATGGAATCTCGACGGTTTGACTGATAGGCAATTAACTATACTTGTTCATAGAATGCTTATGTATGCTACTATTTGCAAGAGTGTTAATAACACTGATAGAACTATTTGCAAGATGATAATTGCAAGTTTTACTGGCCAACTTAGAGGCTGGTGGGATAATTATATGAGCACGGAGGCAAAAGCCGCTGTAATCAATGCTAAAGCTGCTAATGAAGGTATTGATAACCTAGGATTTGCCTTAGTAAAAAATAGAGAAGACGTTGTTTATACCCTAGTCTTGACTATTCTCAAACATTTCAATGGTAAATTTACCAATCAATATGAGGTTGTTCGTTCTTTGCTAAATGGTCTTCAATGTAGGCATTTAGGAGAATTCAGGTGGTATAAGGACACCTATCTAAGTCGGGTAATAGAACTACCCGAAAATGGTCCTGAACACTGGAAAGCTAAATTCATAGACTACTTACCTCCTTTATTTGCCGAGAGAGTTAAAAAAAACTCTAACGAATTCGCGAGGAACTAATCCTTATGGCAATTGTACTTATGGAAAATTAATAGGAGCTTGCACCCAAGAAGGTATTAATTTGTGCAATGAATTAAAACTCTCTAGGCAGCTTAAGATTGATAAGCTTAGAGAAAGATCTCTCAGTTAGGAGATTTTTGCGTTCAATTTGGTTTATCAGATTCAGGAAAACAGACTAAACCTAGAGAATCTAGAGACTCTAATCCAGATAAACCTCATAGGAAAGAAGATCTAGGCGAAGGTCTAGAGAAGAACGAGAAGAGCGAAGGACTCATCGTAAATCTAATAGATTTACCAAGAATAGATCTAGGCGAGATCTCGCATAAGTGTTACAAATGTGGAAAATTCGGGCATATAGCACTAGATTGTAGGCTTGGAAAGCTTAAAACTCTTGAGTTAGAGGAAGACTTGCACGATAAGGTCTATAGTTTCTTGTACACCTCTGATTCTGAGTCTGATTATGATGATGACGATTATTCTGAATCAGGATCTGAAACTAATAAACCTGAAACATCTTGTAATACTAAGTCAGCAACTATAGATTCTTGTAAATGTAGAGGTGATATTTGCTCTTGTGAACATGATGAATTTTATAAATTACAATCTTAATTTGAAGATATGAATATTAATACTATTACTTCTGATAACGTGATAGAAATTTTAAAAGAAGTTACTGATAACACGTTGCGTGAAAGGATTATTCATCTTGCTGCTAATAATAAGGCTAGCTCATCTAATGTTGTTGAAAAATTGAAAAATGAGTTTGAATATTCTGCACCTTATTCTTTATCTGAAGTCAATAATAGACTTTCTAATCAGCATGTTATTATTCGTGATACTTCTTTTGATGACTTAAAGGGAGAAATCAAACAGCTGAAACAAGAGATTAAATCTCTTAAACAAAATAAGATTATTTGTGATCACCGTCTTACTCAGATTGAGTCCACTAACAACAAAGGTAAAAATATTGTTGAAGAAAATACTCTTGCAAAACCTATTAATTGTGATCCTAAACAAAATATGTTTTTAGGAATGATGCAGGTTGTTACAGGCTCATAAATGGTATATTAAATGTACCATACTAATTGATAATACTTTCTCCATAACTGATATTGCTATGATAGATAGTGGAGCTGATGTTAGTTGTATTCAGAAAGGGTTTGTACCTACTAAGTATTTTGAGAAAAACCACGCATATGGTAAGATTGGGTTCAGGGCATGCTTTAGATATAAAGTATAAATTGCCTAATAAACGCATTTGCCAGAATAAAGTTTACGTTCCACAGTTCTTTTTCCTGGTTAAAAATCAGTTATACCCACCGATTATACTTGGCACCCCATTCATAAATGCTCTCTATCCTTTTACCAGCATAAATGCTAAAGGTTTTTCTGCTACTTACAAAGACCAAGACATTAGTTATACTTTTGTTACTGATCCTATTTCTCATGATATTAATGCTCTAATTAATATGAAACAAAAGCATGTGGATTCCTTACAACTTGAATTATTTAGCATGAATATATTTGATACTTTAAGATCAACTAAAGTACAAGAAAAGATTAAATTAATATCTGAACAGATGGCCATTGATATTTGTGCCGATCATTCTAGTGCTTTTTGGAATCGAAAAAAGCATATTGTTACTCTTCCATATGAAGATACTTTCTCTGAGGATGATATACCTACAAAATCTCGTCCTTGTCAAATGAATGCTGAATTGGTTGAATTCTGCAAAACGGAAATTGATAGTTTATTACAAAAGGGTTTGATAAAACCTTCAAAATCTCCTTGGTCATGGCACTACATTTTATGTCAATAATGCAGCTGAAAAAGAACGTGGAGTTCCCAGGTTGGTAATAAATTATAAGCCTTTAAACAAATATTTGAAATGGATTTGGTATCATATTCCAAACAAAAGGGATTTGCTTTCAAGATTATACGACGCCAATATATTTTCTAAATTTGATTTAAAATCAGGTTATTGGCAGATTCAAATATTTAAAGAGCACTCTTATAGAACTGCCTTTAATGTTCCATTTGGACAATACGAATGGAATGTTATGCCATTTTGGTTGAAAAATGCTACTTCTGAATTCCAGAAAATTATGAATGATATTTTTAAACTCATATTTGGATTTTATCATTGTCTATATTGATAATATCTTAGTTTATTCAAAAGACTGTTGAAATGCACATAAAACATCTAGACATTTTCAGAAAATTGTTATACAAAACGGTTTGGTAATTTCTAAACCAAAACTGAGTTTATTTTCAAACTGAAGTCAGATTTTTAGGACATCTTATTTGCCAGTGGAAGGTTACCCCAATTCAACGATCAATTGATTTTGCTTCAAAATTTCCTGATGTTATTACAGATAGGACACAACTGCAGAGATTCTTGGGAAGTTTAAATTATATTTCCCCTTTTTATAAGAATCTATCTCGTGATGTAGCCCCGTTATACGACAGGTTAAAGAAAAATCATAAACTCCATGGGACTGATAGTCTCACCAACTTAGTAAAAAATATTAAACTTCGTGTTAAATCTTTGCCGTGTTTAACTCTTGCTAACCCTACTTGGCAAAAGATAGTCGAGACTGATTCGTCTAATATAGGTTATGGATTAAATCTAAAGCAAATCAATCCTCATGATAAAACTAAGTATTTAATTCGATTTCATTCAGGAAAATGGAACGATGCTCAGAAAAAATATGCTACAGTGGCTCATGAAATGTTAACCACGTTAAATATGTTTTAAAATTTCAAGATGATTTATATAATCAAAAGTTTCTTGTTAACACTGATGCTCAATCAGTCAAATATATGTTTGATAATGATTTTAAGCATGATGCTTCAAATAATAATTTGCCAGATGGCAAGCACAGCTAGCCCCTTTTGATTTTGAAATCCTATATAAGAAAAGGACGTATAACTCTCTCCCAGACTTCCTATCTAGAGAATATCTTCAAAATGAATAACAGTATTAGCAACTCAGAGATGATATATATTCCCATCTCTCTTTTCTTTACAGAAAAAAAGATTATTACAATATAAAGGTTCTTTCCTCTCAATCGAACATGAAAGAAAACTAATCGCTGGAAAATTATAATGGAATAGTTGATGGACCTTTCCTATCAATGGAAGAAATAATACTTATTATGACGCTTATTAGGAATAAATCTCAATGTTTTGTTTGTAGGATAGAACCCCCTTGGGTAAACTAAAGGTCGAGGAAAGGGAAATAACCCACGAGAAGGGGAAGATACTCCCCAAGTTCATTGAGATTGTCATACGGATCTTCATCCAATACTCCAATTATACAGAAAGGAGAATGAGTTTATTAATTAAGCTCAAAAGCTCAAGAGCAGCTTCATCAATACATCTGAAAGATATTCCGGAAAACAATCCACTATATGTCTAACTACAGGCATATTTATCACAAAAGCAAAGTAATTCCTTTGCCTCAATAGCTAAATATGATGTAGATGATATCAAATCATATGAAAAGTAGAAAAAAGAGAAATGATATTCCTCTTAGAAAATTCTGAGATACAAAAGAAAAGAAGAAACCATGGAAGATATCCAACGGTAATTTACTCAAGACTTTATTTCACGGGAGTCATACAAATCTCGGTCATATATGAAAATCCTGATAAGCACTGGGTGTTGAATTTTCAGTACTTTTCAGGTTATAATACTATGAGAATATTTATAACTTCTCAAAAAATGATATTGAACAAATCATTTCTATGAAGATTGGGGAATTTCCTCGATGAAGAAAAGCAGTTTAGCCTTAACAAAGTCTCTATGAAATTTATATTGTTGGGATTTATTCAGGCTTATTAATAAGTACTCTATTATAACAACAGAGAGACACAAGCATACTTGGTTCATTAAAGTATGTGCAAAAGATATTGCTAACCCCATTCCAAATTGGTTTTTAAACTGGTGGTCATACCACGGGCCAATGATAAAAATATCAATCAGTCAAATATAGTTCGATAAAAAAATTGAAGAAAAAAAATTGTCTGCAAATGGTAGAATGAAGAGAGTTAACGTACCGTTAAACGATAAAGTGAAGGCTCAAATCATCGCCTATGTCACGCCCCGAGCTACCCCCGAGGCGCGGACACGGGCCTAGGACCACAAGTGATCCCAAGCTAACCCTACTGGCATATCATGAGCATACTAAAAAAATAAACTGATGCTAAGCTAAATCATAAATAAAATGAAAAGATGGGGAATACCCATATACTATAACTGAGAAAATGAAAACTGATGAGTTTAATACAAAGAAGATATTAACTCAATACTAAGCTGAATCTAACTATGTCTGAAATAAGCCTCTAAACTGACTAGAAATGTTGGGACATGCCCCAACTAGTCTAGCAAAACTGAAACTAAAGACTAAAAAAATAAAGATAAACATGACTAGTCCTCGAAGAATGAGGACTCACCACTGATCTGCTGAACTGAGATCGGGAACCGATCTAAGCGTGATCTGGATGCTGAGAACCTGAACCTACATCACGAGAAGATGTAGCGCACGTATGCGTAGTACTTGAAAGGTACTGAGCATGCAATAGAGTAAAGCTGAAATAACATATAACTAAACAAAGCAATAAAGCAATAAATCTGAACATGATATAGATACTGAATACTGAGCTAACTGATGCAATGACCAAATTTATAACATGCTGAGACTGAATACTGACTGTACTGAAATATGGTCAATGCAATAGAGTCTGACTGAACTGTGGGAGCTACTAATAACCGACATAAAACCACATGAGCTAAATGTGGAGTCGATGTATACCCTTATCGAGAGGACCCAATATACCCTGCCAAGTATAGAGGCATGCTGGCGTGATCACTAAACTAATGTTGCCCACAGAGGGACTTACACCTACGTGGCTCGTAGTTCTGGGACTATATGGGTACGCTGAACCCTAGTCCAACTCAGTATTATGCTACTCCCAATAATTAAGTGATTAACACATTATGACTGAATTCTGTAAATACTGGATAGCTCAAAACTGAACATGCAAAATGAGAATGCAACAATTAATCTGATAATGATGCATTAATAACTGAGGATGTATAACTGAATAACTGAGATATCTGACCTAGCATGTGTAATTCAAGAACTAAAGAAATAATAGCTAGGGTTTGAAATTCATGCAATAAACTGAGAAATAACATGATAATCTGATTTGGAACATTTAAATAACTAATTCATGATGATTTGTTGAATTCTAGAAACCCTAAGGTCTATTCATAATAAGGGAATCAAGAAACTGACTGAATTCTTAGGGACCTAATGGGCGAAAAGGAACCCACTAGTAAAATCCCACATACCTGGTGACGAATTCCACGGAGAAATCTTTCATTTCTGGGGCTGAACTGAGAAACCTTGTTTGCGTTCTTGAACTAGGGTTCTTGACCTTTTCTCCTCTTGCTTCTAATTTTTCTAAGTTTTGATTAATGATTTGACTTAGGTAGGTTCTAGTTATGTTTCTAGCTTAAACTGACTAAAACCTCATGATTTAGGGTCTAAACGACGTACCTTAGGGGTAAACGAAATAGGAAAAGACCAAAAAGACCCCTGACTTAATTGCTTCGGAGTGACCGACGGACGGATGACGGGCCGTAGGTCAATCGACGGTCCGTCGATTGGAAGTCGTCGGTCGAGTCTGCCCGACAGGCTTCTACTAAAACGAGCATAACTTTTCACTCGGAGGTCAATTTAGCAAACTGTGGCGTTGGAAAGAATTCAATTATCTATCATCATTAGGTCATGGGACACATAATTCCTTTTTGCTAAAATTATGACCATCTGAAGTTGACCCATCACAATTTTCAGCTAACTGGCTGCTACCCTCACCTACGGACCGTGGATCGAATGACGTCGTGGTCAACTCAAGAATGAAGCGGTAGGGGCATCGATCCAGACATAACCCGATCCGTGACCTGACCTACGGACCGTAGGTCCGGCCGTGGGTTAACACTTGGCGAATTTCTGGGTGAGTTCTGGGGAGGTTGCTGACACGAACCACGGACCTGCAGGACGGACCGTGGTCCTCCTACGGTCGTGGATGGTGCCCGTGAGTGCACCTGCAACACCAAAAATCTGCAATCTGGTCTATTTTTGGATACGGGTGTTACATTATCTCCCCTTGGGACCATTCGTCCTCGAATGAAGACTACTAGCTGAAATGGAGGGAGAGGGCTGCAATCCCTACCACTAAACACTGAGAACTGAATTTCTGACTGAACTGAGTTCCAAGAACATGCAAATACGCTGAAAATGCAAGTACAAACTGAAGGAACATGATTCTAAGACTGAATTTTGCATGAATGACTGAAAAACTGAAGAGGAACTATTACCTCAAGCTGGAATGGAATCGGAAGGAAAGAGGTGAGGATACTTGGACTTCATGGCTGCTTCTGCTTCCCAAGTAGCTCCCTCTACGGACTGACTCCTCCACAAAACCTTGACTGAAGCGACTTCTTTATTTCTCAACCTTCTAACCTGACGATCGAGAATCTCAACTGGTACATCCTCATAAGAAAGGCTATCTTTCACGGCCACACTCTCTAATGGCACTATGGATGCTGGATCACCCACACCTTCTTAAAAGAGAAATGTGAAAGACTGGATGCACTGCTGCTAAGTCTGCTGGCAACTCTAACTCATAAGCCACTTTACCAATCCTTTTCAAGATCCGGTAAGGGCCTACATATCTGGGACTGAGCTTTCCTTTCTTGCCAAATCTCATCACCCTTTCATAGGTGACACTTTCAGAAAACCCAATCATCAACTTGGAACTCTAGTTCCCTTCTTCTCACATCTGCATAAGACTTCTGGCGACTCTGAGCTCTTAAGTCTATCTCTAATGAGTTGCACTTTCTCCATAGCATCAAGGACCGAATCTGGTCCTATCAAGGCTGCTTCACCTACTTCAAACCAACCAACTGGAGATCTACATCTACGCCCATATAATGCCTCATAAGGGGCCATCTGAATGCTGGAATGGTAACTATTGTTGTAGGCGAACTCAATAAGAGGAAGGTGATCATCCCAACTACCCTTGAAGTCGATCACACAAGCTCTCAACATGTCCTCTAAGGTCTGAATGGTACGCTCTGCCTGACCATCCGTCTGTGGATGAAATGCTGTGCTAAGTTATAGATAGAGTACCGAGTACCAAGACCTTTCTGAAATGACTTCCAGAAATGAGATGTAAACTGAGGACCTCTATCTGAGATGATAGACAAAGGAACTCCATGCAACCTCACAATCTCATTAATGTAAAGCTTGGCGTAATCCTCCGCCGAATCTGTAGTCTTGACCGCCAAAAAGCGAGAAGACTTAGTAACCCTATCAACAATCACCCAAATGGAGTCATTGTCTGCGAGTACGAGGTAAACCTGTGATGAAGTCCATGTTGATCACTTCCCACTTCCAAGTAGGAATGTCAATCTCTTGAGTCATACCTCCTGGTTTCTGATGTTCTACCTTGACTTGCTGGCAATTGGGGCACTTAGCCACAAATCTGCTATATCTCTTTTCATACCATTCCACCAATAGACTTCCCGCAGATCATACATCTTAGTGGCGCCTGGATGAATAGAATATCTGGAATTGTGGGCTTCTGCGAGAATATGCTGTCTCAATTCACCCACATCAGGAACACACAATCTACCTTGATAGCGAAGTACACCATCTCCCCCTTGGGAGAAAACCTCCACTCTCTGATTGTGGACTGCACCCTTAAGTTCAAGCAAGATTGGATCACTATCTTGCTTTTCCTTAACCTCTACTACCAAAGAAGATTCTGCCCCATTCTGAACCGTTACACCACCATCTGATATGCTCATAAGACGAACTCCTAGGCGAGCAAGTCTGTGAACATCCTTTGCTAGCTCTTTCTTTCTTCCTCAACATGTGCTACACTACCCATAGATAGTCTGCTAAGGGCATCTGCTACTACATTTGCCTTACCAGGATGGTAATGCACACTCATATCATAATCTTTGAGGAACTCTAGCCATCTTCTCTGGCGAAGATTCAACTCTTTCTGGGTGAATACATACTGAAGGCTCTTATGGTCTGTGAACACATCTACATGAACACCATACAAGTAATGTCTCCAAATCTTAAGTGCAAACACCACTGCTGCTAGCTCGAGGTCATGAGTTGGATAATTCTTCTCATGTACCTTAAGTTGTCTAGAAGCATAAGCTATAACCTTACCTCGCTGCATCAACACACAACCTAGGCCGACTCTGGATGCATCACAATAGATCACATAACCATCTGAACCCTCTGGTAGAGTCAAGACAGGAGCTGTAGTCAACCTAGTTTTCAGTTCTGCAAAGCTTTTCTCACAATCATCTGACCATTGGAACTTAACCTTTTTCTGAGTTAACTTAGTCAATGGAGAGGCTATGGATGAAAATCCTTCCACAAACCGTCTGTAATAGCCTGCTAGACCCAAGAAACTTCTGATATCTGTAGCAGAGGTAGGTCTGGGCCATTGTTTCACTGCTTCTATCTTCTGGGAATCTACTCGAATTCCTTCACTAGACACAATATGCCCAAGGAAGGCAACTGATTGTAACCAAAACTCACTTGTTAAATTTTGCAAATAACTGGCGATCTTTGAGAGTTTGCAGAACAACTCTCAAATGACTCGCATGTTCTTCCTCATTCCTAGAGTAAATGAGGATATCATCAATAAAGACGATAACGAACAAGTCCAAGTACTGCTTGAACACTCTGTTCATCAAATCCATGAAAGCTGCAGGAGCATTGGTTAGTCCAAATGACATAACTACAAATTCGTAATGACCATACCGAGTTCTGAAGGCTGTCTTCGGAATGTCACTATCTCTGACTCTAAGCTGATGATAACCTGATCTGAGGTCTATCTTTGAGAAATGACTAGCACCCTGAAGTTGGTCAAACAAGTCATCAATCCTGGGGATAGGATACTTATTCTTGATTGTGACCTTGTTCAACTGCCTATAGTCAATGCACATTCTGAGAGAACCATCTTTCTTCTTACGAACAACACTGGTGCACCCCATGGCGAAATACTGGGTCTGATGAAGCCCTTATCTAGAAGGTCTTTCAACTGCTCTTTCAATTCCTTAAGCTCAGCTGGAGCCATTCTGTAAGGAGGGATAGAGATAGGCTGGGTATCTGGAAGGAGATCAATTCCAAAGTCTATTTCCCTTTCGGGAGGAACTCCAGGAAGATCTTCTGGGAACACTTCTGGAAACTCACTGACTACAGGAACTGACTCAAGAGTTGGGGATTCGGAACTAGAATCCTTAACCCGAACTAGATGATAGAGATAACCCTTAGAGATCATCTTTCTGGCCTTAAGGTAAGAAATGAATCGACCCATAGGCGCTAAGCTACTACCCTTCCATTCTAGGATTGGTTCGTCTGGAAACTGAAAACGAACAATCCTAGTTCTACAATCAACTGAGGCATAACATGAATGTAACCAATCCATGCCTAGAATGACATCGAAGTCTACCATTTCTAACTCTACAAGATCTGCTGAGGTGACTTTCTGAGAGACTGTGACAGGGCAATTTCTGTATACCCGTCTAGCTATAACTGGGTCACCGACTGGAGTAGAGACTGAGAAGGGTTCTGAAAGAGTTTCTGGACTAACACTGAATTGGACTGCTATGTAAGGAGTTACAAAAGACAAAGTAGCCCCTGGATCTAACAATGCATAAACATCAAGATCAAAGACTCGTAACGTACCAGTGACTACATCAGGAGAATCTTCCTGATCTTGACGAGCCTGAAGAGCATAAAGCCTGTTTTGGCGCTGTCCGCCACCAGTACCAGAAGAGTTACCCTGCTGAGTCGGGCGACCTGCTGGTGCTGCTGAAGTTGTAGACTGAGCTCTACCATTATTTCCTCCTTGACCTTGTCTTGAAGGACAATCCTTCAATCTATGACCAGACTGGCCACACCCAAAGCATCCTTCCTTACCTGCAAGGCACTCGCCCGGATGGTTCTTACTACATTTCGGGCAAGTTGGGTAGGTTTTGGTGCCTGAAACACTACCTTGAGACTTAGAGCCTGACGCCCTACCTTTCTGATCATTACGGAACCTGGGGGATGGAACACTAGCTGATGAAGGGGCTGGAGTCGAAGACTTCTGCTGAAAATGAGCGATTTCCACCACCCGATTTCTGTTGGGAATACTCGTAGTTACCTGTTCTTGCTTTCTTAGTCTCCTTAGCCTGTTCCCTAAGCTTATCACCCTCAACCTGCTGAGCATGAGTCATGAGCCTAGAGATGTTCATGTCTCCCAACAACATAGCATTCCTGCACTCTGTTTTCACTAAGTCTGACACTCCATAGAGAAACTTATTCATCTGAGCCCTGGAATCAGCAACCATGTGAGGAGCATACCTGGAGAGTTGGTTAAACTTGAGCCCATACTCTTGGACAGTCATGTTACCCTGCCTTAAGTTCATAAATTCCTGGGCCCTTGCTTCTCTCAACTCTATGGGGAAAAACCTGTCTAGAAAGGTTTCGCTGAAACATCCCAAGTAATAGGAGCACATCTGTACCCCTGTTCTCCTTCCACTGAGTATACCAGATATGAGCTACATCCTTAAGTTGGTAAGATGCTAACTCAACCCGATCATTCCCAGTGACCTGCATCACCTCAAAGATCTTCTTGATCTCATCCAAGAAATTCTGGGGATCTTCACCAGTCTGCGATCCTAAGAACTCTGGAGGATTCATCCTAACAAAGTCACGGACCCTTGCTGCTGCTGATCCACCATTTGCATTCACAGGAGCTTGAACCCGCTGATTGTTCTGGTTAGCGACACTCTGAGCCAACATCTGAATGGCATTCCTGAATTCAGCATTTGACACTTGATCTGGAACTGGAGGAGCTGCGTTTGCGTTCCTGGCATTCGCATTCCTGCATAAGCTCTACGAGGAGGCATGATCACTGAAACGTAGAACGTCGAGTTAGAATGGAATTAGATCATACCTTACGCACGATAAGAGTAACAAGAAAATGAAGATTTTTCCTAAAGACACTTTGTAGCCTCCCTCTCATTAGATGTGGTGCGCACTACACACCCATGAAAAGGACTCTACCTAGTGCGGCTTTTCA